>NW_028134486.1:0-74944 GCF_964662115.1 Mustela nivalis | reverse complement strand
GTCACAGTGGTGCCTCTGGCAGAACCTATTGCCAAATCCCTAGGCAAAATGAGACCTCAAGGATCTGAGAGAATGTCTAAGAAGTACTTGATACATCCCTTGGGTATGGTTTATTGAAGTGTCCACCTGTCTGAAAGCTGGGGAATCTAGATAAGGGAGGGAAAATTAGTTATGATAAAACATATCAACAAACATGAATAAATGTTGTAAAACTAATTGTCATGGCTCATATACAATATGCCCAACAGAGGGACCATCAAAAGGAAAGCATCAGTTATGTTTATTGTGAAATGTTTTATTCAAAATAAAGCAATGAGAGGGGAAGACACAATGAGAAAATTACCATATTTTAAATGGTAACCTTCTTACAAAATGGAATAGGGTTTATATTCTAAGTAGTATGTTGAAAAGTAAAACATTGGGGTTCCTGGGTGGCTCAGTGGTTTGGGCTGCTGCCTTCGGCTTGGGTCATGTTCTCAGGGTCCTGGGATCAAGCCCTGCCCCGTAGGAATCCTGCTTCTCTCTCTCTCTCTCTCTCTCTCTCTCTCTCTGCCTGCCTCTCTGCCTACTTGTTATCTCTGTCTGACAAATAAATAAATAAAATCTTTTTTAAAAAAAAGAAAAGAAAGGTAAAACATTAAAAAATAAAATTTAAATTTAAAAAATTATGTAATTTTTAAAAAAGGTTAAAAATAGCAGAACCATTTTTCTTATAACTGGAAAATACATTGTATATATATCTATCAAAAATAACTTGTCGTGTTCCTGGGTGGCTTGTGGGTTAAGCCGCTGCCTTCAGCTCAGGTCATGATCCCTGGATCCTTGGATCCAGTCGCACATCGGGCTCTCAGCTCAGCAGGCAGCCTGCTTCCTCCTCTCTCTCTGCTTGACCCTTCCTACTTGTGATCTCTGTCAAATAAATAAATAAAATCTTATATAAAAAAATTTTAAAAAATAACTTGTCATGTCTTGAATCAGGAGCATATGGAAAAAAATAATATCTGAGGACAGTACTTCTGCCATGTTTTGTGCCTTGTTAATATTTTTAAACAGTCAGGAAGCTTTTAGCTTTATTGAAATACCTGCTAAGATATCAGCAGTGCCTTTTGGAGCCCTATGACTACAAAAATTAATTGCAAATATTCAAAATGTTTACTATGGTGTCACTATTTAGGGCCACCACCAAGTATGTTTCAGAAGTAAGCATAACTGTTACTCTTCCGTAAGGCAAATGGGCATATTTTCAGGAGTTCCCATGTGCTGTACCAGGAGTTGATTCAAGTAATGATTTTTGTCTATAAAATAATTCACTTTTCAATCTAACATTCCTCATTCCACATTATAATAATAAAAACTAGGAGGAGACTAAAACAAACAAACAACTACAACTACAACAACCAGCTTTTCCTTCAGTGGAAAAGTAAATATAACCTTATGAGTAGCCTGAAATTTATTTTTAAATATTTTTAAGATAAACGTTTTTGTTAGAAAACCATATATTTTATATTACTAAGAAATAACAGGCAAGGTTTTATTAACTTCTAAAAAGTCTAGTTACTTTTATTTATCTATTAACTCATCTCTTTATGAAGTGGAACATGATCACACCTATTGTATCTAACCAAGTTTGTATGCTTTGGTTATTTTATGTTTGCTATTTCCTTGCTTAATTTTTGCAATATTTGATACATAATAGTATCTTTAAGTCCATCTACGGTTTCACAGAATTTGTTTGAACTTCATAAAAATGAACCATACTTTTTGCACTATCCTTGTTTTACTTCTCTATTAACTTTCCAAGATTTATTCACTTTAGAGTGTGAGTGTTTAGCTATCATTTATTTTTATTCCTCCATAATGCTATGTTTACAAATTTGTTTTTATCTGTACTTTTAAAAATATCTTTATTATATACCATTTCTCATCTCACATAACACTCATGTTACTTCTACACTTATCAGATATAATGTAACTGAAAACTACAACTCAGCAACAATATAGCACCATTTTTCAAAATTAAATGGCTTACCAGAATTCTTTAATTCTATCCTTTATTTGTATTAGATGACCCTTTATTCTGGTATTTGGCAGTGTTCATATGGAGGAAAGCTTATAAGTTGATATTCCATCAATAGAAGGATTTATTATGAGTGATTAATTATTTTCATTTAGAATGCATAGAATATGGTTGATTTAATATTTCTTTCTTACTCTCTGCCTGGAACATAGTGCTATCTATGTAATAGCCACTAAAATATTAAGTTAATTACCTAGACTTTAAACTTCATATGAATAGGAATAACATACAGAACTCTTCTCAGATTGGGACACCTGGGTGGCTCAGTCAGTTAAACGCCTCAGCCTTTAGCTCAGGTCATGATCTTAGGGTTCTGGGACTCAGTTCTGCAACAGATTCCCTGCTTAGCCGGGAGTTTACTTCTCCCTCATCCTGCTGCTCCCCCTGCTTGTGCTCTCTCTCACTCTCTCTCTTACTAATAAATAAAATTAAAAAAATAAATTCTTCTCAGATAGCTAATATAGAATATCGTCTTTGTATTCATCAAAGGGAAAGTGCCATATAATAATGAAATTCAGACTACTTCAAATTCATTTTTTAACCAGTAAGAAAGTACTGGAAACAAGCCAAAAATGTCTTTAATGAATTAAAGAAATAGATTGATTTTCAATATCTTAATGTTTCTAAAATAAATTGCAAGATTTTTATACTAGATATCAGTGTAAATATTCATTATACAAGGATATTCTAAAAATAAACCTGAGAAAACTACTTGACATATATGATGACAAAAACGAGTTTGACAAAAGTCAGTTTGGGTAAACTTACAACACCTACCACCTGAAACTCTTGTTCTATAATTTAATTATTTTAATTTACAAAAATACAAAAATAATATATCAGAGTAAGTATATTGATAGCTTTGAAGGTATGCTCTGGTTGTGCACTGTTTACTATTTAAAGGGAAATCAAATATGTGATGCTTATGGTGTGACTGTATTAAAATTCAACAAGTTCAGAAGCATACGAGGAATAGAATAAAGACAAAAGATGACCCTTACTTATCCTAAAGATAGACAATGGTATATATGTGCTAGTTGGGGAGAGAATCCAGTCCGTAGATGGAGGATGTGGTAGTGGAAAAGAAAAGACACAACGTTTTGGTGAACTTTTAGCACTATATTTAACAAAGTGAAATTGTGTGTTAATAGCCTTGAATAAAATCCAAAAACTATTTTCAATTTGTTGAAGATTATTTAGGAAAAACTTGAAAAATACAACTTGATAAGGATTCCAATAAAAGATTCATAAGCAATACAAGTTTCAGAATTTTTAGTATATTTTCCCTAAAAAGCCATTTGATTTAAATTAAAAAGAATTCTATTTACCTGCCATGTAAATAAGAGGAAATTATTTGGTTTTGTAATAAGTCAATAAAATAAATTAACATATCTTGAGAAGACAGATATGCACACTAAGTTAAAAATAATAGTGCTTAAGCTGTTCAGCAAACATTTCTAAAATTCCTTGCCATCAGCTAGCTCTGGAGTTCTGCTAGGTGAGTAAGGCCATGTATGTTACTGCTCAGAGTACTGATGCAAAGCAATTGTCCCCTTCGCATCCATTTTTTGCCATTGATATGTCATGCTATGTTGTTTAGAGATACATAGATGGCCCTATATGAAGGCCTTTTTTTGTGTGTATATGGGTGACTGTGATTTAACTTTCAAATCAGATGGCTCCTGATTTACAATGATTCAACTTATGATATATTTGGCAATGATGTGAAAGTGAAAGTGATTCAGTAGAAACTGTACTTTGAATTTTGAATTTGGGTCTTTATAAATAGGGCCAGTGACATGTGGTATGGTGCCGTCTTGTGATGCTGGGCAGGGGCAGTGAGCCACAGCTCCCAGTCAGCTAGAAGATTACAGGGGTGAACACCTGATATTCTTACAACCATTCTATATATAACGATTCTTCTTTTTTTTAGTGTAATATTTAATAAATTGCATGTGATATTTGATACTTTGTTATAAAATAGGCTTTGCTTAAGATGATTTTGCCCAAATGCAGGCAAATGTAAGTGTTCTGAGTATGTTTAAATAAGCCTAAGGTAAGCTATGATTTTTGATAGTTTAGGGGTATTAAATGCATTTTCAATTTTTTATGTGTGTCTCTGTACATAGCCCCCTTGTAAGCTGAGGAACATCTCTATATGTATATGTAGCCTTGGTATGGCTTACATATTATTGGCATGAAACATCTAGAACAGTACGTGTGCCATATAATTGTCTACAACATCAAACAAGTTTCTTGAAAACTTGTGCCAAAGGGGTTATGTCTTTAAGGATTCTTATTTCAGAAGGGTTCTCTCAAACGTAAGATTTTTCAGAAGTTAAGTGAAAATCTGACCAAACTAAACATTTTTCCATTTTCCCTAGTGAGCAAAGATAGCTAAAATCTATCTGCGATTTTCAACACTGTACTCAACGACTGTAATTCTAATTTAAGAACAGATTATTTTTATCAAAACCACATGTTGGCCTAATCTTACACAATATTCATAAATCTCACTCAGAGCCTTGGACACTTTTATTTGTTGAGTCTATATGGTACTACGGACATTCATCTTTTTTGACCTCATAGCTTCATGTATGTCTATACTTTTGAAAATACATGCATCATAGTTCCATTGTAAAATGTCTGGGTTATAAAATGTGCTATGCTATCAAAATGGTAATAAGAACATACAAATGACCTGATGTAATGAACTGGACCAGATTGCCAGATATCACATTTCATACCAGAAAGATTCAGTGGTAAGTTTGAAAATGGCCAGCTATACTTCGACTGAATTAAAACTCATTTAACTTCTTTCTTTGTGTACAGTATTATACATTAGTCAGTATTAGAGTAAATAAGTACTTTGGACAGATGTAAATATGCTGTAATAAAAATGTTTTCCTTCTTTCTTTTAATCCTTTTTACTTGTAAGACTAGCCACAAATACCATGCCTCCCCCAAAATAATTTGCAATCCAAATTTATCTCTAAATGAATTTATTGCACAGAAAAAAAAAAATATATATATATATATATATACACTTACAGTAGACATGTTCAAGAATAGTTACACAACAGCAGGTCCCTAAATGTAAGCAGTATAGTTGTTTTGTTTTGTTTTGTTTTTTTCTTTAAAAAAAAAGAGGTTATGTGAAATATTGGAATTTTATTTCGAGGCCTAGTATTTCAAGACAGTTAACTACACTTACAGTGTCAACAGCCTCTTGTTGGCAGTATGATTTTATTGGCTCCATGGAATAACAGCAAGAATTTACTATTGCTTCTTTCTTTATGACACACACAGAAAAAAACAAATTGACACATTTGCTCAAGACCAACCAGAATCATTTTAACCTATCAAAATGGATGGGAGGCCTTCACTGCCAAAGTCACTGCTGGGTTTTCACAATTCATTGCAGACAATCTACTACTCCCATTATGATAAAGGAGAGAAGAGTCATAATCAGGGAAGAAAGCTAGATTAATACTTGTAATTATCATTGAATTATTTAGCCTGCTATAGGATTATTATTATTAGTGTCATTTGATAATTTTCTCTCATTTTATTAAACACAACTGTGAGTAATTACCCTACCTAATATTTCTCTATATTGGCTGACTAGCTAGCAAACATTCATGAAAATATCCATTAGCCACACGTATAAAATGCTGCATTATGATGCTGTTGAATCAGAACATACCACTACCTGACCTGTAGTTCTTTGAGGATTTGCAAATCCATTAATTCTATGTTTATTGGATTCTTCCCATACAATTAGAAAATTTATAATAGAGGCCATGAACATTATTAGTTTTACCATTTTAAACCAGCAATCACACTTTGATTTTTACAACAAAAGCAGAAATATAAACACACACATTTGGATCAGGTTTCTATTAGTGTCCGGACTTCAAAATCCTATTCCTCAAGATAATGCACACCAAAGTTCTGGATTAAACAAGAAATTAGATGGCACCTGAACACTTGGTTTAATATTCTCCAAAGGACTATGCAACTTATTTCTTACATTATGACATTGTTTTACAAAGATCCACACTTTTATAATGTTAGTATTTTTAATAATCAATAAAGTCAATTAATCATGATTAAAAATCAAACTTAAAAATTTCTACTTTTTGCTTTTGCCCCCTCCATTTAGAACTTATTTATAGCCTGATAATTCAAAGGTCCCTATGTTTATGAAAATCTGGACAGAAATAGCTCTAAGATCCCATTCAGAACTTGATATTAATCTAAGTCTTTTGGCTCCATTTATCCTGAGAGCAAGGAGTAGGACAAAGGATTTGAGTACTGTTAGGTTATCTGGGAGATTATCCAAGGTAGAAAAGAATGGGAAAGTGATACAGTGAAGAAGCAACTTTGTCAAAGACGTACATTGTTGATATAATTGCTGTGGATAGAAAATGAAGGCTTGCTTTTACTGAAAGGTCCTGAGAAACTTCTTTAAGCTGTCCTCATGAAGACCTGAAAACTGACAATTTTATCTGTGGTTCTTATTTCCACTTCACTGAGAGCTGTCCTCAGAGGACATTAACTCTCCTACACTTTTGGGTTGTGTTGGACACATTCTAAAATGAGAGATAGAACATGAGATGCTATCAGTGTTAAGTAACTGCAATTTCCCATGGAACTATCCACCACAGGTTTGGCTATAATCAGTTGTTGGGCCTTGATATCAGAGGGATTTGAGGCAGTATCATTTTAGGTTAATCATGATATATGAAATTTCCAAAAACTTCAACTGATGAAACTTTGATTATAAATCTATAAATATAACAATAAATCTACAGTATTCAAATTATTTTCATAGAAATACACAGATAAAGTATCAATTGATTAATATTTTAATGTTACAAAATACTGAACTGAAAGAATTTGGTCATATAACAACGTGTAACAAGTAGAACTTAGGTTTACGTTAGAACTCAGGATGCATTTGAGACTCAGTTAAGAAATTGAATGGAGGGATGCCTGGGTGGCTCAGTGGGTTAAGCCACTGTCTTCGGCTCAGGTCATGATCCCAGGGTCCTGGGACCGAGCCCCAAATCGGGCTCTCTGCTCAGCAGGGAGCCTGCTTCCTCCTCTCTCTCTGCCTGCCTCTCTGCCTGCTTGTCATCTCTCTCTGTCAAATAAATAAATAAAATCTTAAAAAAAGAAATTGAATGGATGTCTGACTATCTTATAGGTTTGCTAAAAATCAGTGACTTTGTGTTCACGTGTGGCTATGCAGGAATTTTTAACATTCTCTAAGAAGTTATTAGATTTGATTATATAATGGCTGTAAGGGATGGGGAAAAGCAAAGTACAAACCCCATAAAGACAAAGACACTGAGTATGAGAAAAGAGTAATAGATAAGAAGAATCAATGCGTTTGAGGAAAGTGGGAATTGAAATACACAATGATTGTTTACTTTTTTAGATGGAGAAAACAAAACTAGCTTGCAAGAAGGAAATAACAGAAGACATGCTGTGATGTGAGGCAGAATCTTGGAAAAGGCAGTAACGTGGAATAAAGGAGTAGGGAGAGCATATCAGGGAATTTGGATAGGAAGGAGTTAGGAGGTAATTGCTTGATAACTTTTATATGGCCCACTTAAATGCACAGATTTCTCTTCTTTAATTTATATGGAGAACAGGGTGTCCTTTCTCTTCCCTTTCAGAGCACCAGAGGTGTACTCTTTCAGACTGAAAACCTGAAAAGCTCAGGACTCAGTTGCTTAAGCACAGCTGAGAGGACATATTTCAATTAAGATTTACATTTTGCTGTATGTAGTAGACTGTCAAAAGTGGTTTAACCATATTTTTTCATTTAACAAGAAGCCTACAGAGAGTGTTTTCTGGTGTTGGTTCAGAGTCTTAAGAAAGTCAAGTGAACTATCTTAGAGGTTTTCATGGCTTTTTATTCACAGTTGCAAAAATTGCTGTTGGAGTTCTCACTATTAAAAGCCCACATTCCTGGCAGAAAGATAGAGGTAAAAGAGCATGATGGCTTGTACAACTAATACTTTGTCATATGGTTACAATATAACTAGAAAAGAGACAATAAAATATTTGATGTTGTTTTAAGTTTCCTTGTTGTCAATCCGTCAGTGCTTTCTGATATTAAAGGAAAAAGTAGATGGATATTGACCTGGCAACTATCAACACCTGTCCATCTCTCTTGGATAACCAATATCTCTATAATCTCTTCTTCCCAGTAAAAAAAATAAAATAAAATATATTCATAACCCACACTGTGCCATCTCAAGTTACTGCACCAAGATAAAATTACAATGATTTTCAGTTGTTCCAATTGGACAGAATACCCTTCCTTATGCTATCATGTCTTATAAGATAGATAATTGGCTTGCTACCAATATACCCAGATGTGACAGTGGAAGAGACAGGAAAAATATAATAATATTCATTTATTCCTTGGGTTGACCCTGTTTACACAGATGCATTACTATTAGAAAAGGTTGGTTTGGGACATTGGAATGAATTTACTTAATGGGTCTGTATGTAATTGGATTGGAGGAAATTTTTAATTTCTACAAAAATTATTAGAATTCTATCTTATCCTCTTTTGTTAATTTTCACATGTTAACAAAGCCAACGTTTTTGTCTAGCAGACAAGATCTTAAATCCTAACAAAACTGAATTTTTTCCTTTTTTTTTTTTTAAGTTTGAGATCCTCCTGTTCTCTCACGCTGCTTTAAATACAACTCAAAAAACAAAAAGGAGCTAAATGGGGCAGTAAGACCAGACTTTTTATTTTATTTTATTTATCTTATTTTTAATTAAAAAATTAAAGATTGTATTTATTTATTTGAGAGAGAAAGCATGAGTGGGGCAGGGGGAGGTAGCTGCAGAGAGAGACTGAGAAGTATACTCCCTAATGAGCAGGAAGCCCGATATGGAGCTCGATCCCAGGATCCTGACTGAGATCATGACCAGAGACAAAGGCAGAGACATGTGAAAAATCCCTTTTTTTTCTCGGAAACAATACTTTACAAGAGATGTTTGAAAAAGTACTGGGGAATCAACTTTAATAGGAGACACAAAAATTTAATTGACTTTTGTAAAGCTACAGGGATCCAAAGGATGGGAATCCCAGCCCGTTTAGGTTGTGGACCACAGAGTATTCTTCTCTGTAATATTTTATTTTCTTCCATGTCTACTAACTCCAGTCCAAGTTCACTGATCTCTTTTTAGATAGTGCAAAACATGGCAAAGAATACCAAAGAATGCCCAGTATTCTACATTTATTACATCATTTCTAACATATAGAAGTGTGTTATCAAGGCTGGTTCTGTGAAAGAACATAGTTATGCTAAAGTGTGTTTGTTCTCCAAGAAATTAAATGCACGATTATCACACAATTATAAAATACTTGTGTCAAGAATTTTTATTCAAAAAGTAATAAGAGAAGCAGATATTAAAACTAGTTCACATGGTTATTTGGGATATAAGCAGAGTTGTGCAGCAGAAGTGCTCTGGGCCCATAATTTGGGATATAGAATTTATGTTGTCTAATGAAAAATCACTAACTTGCATAATTGTTAACAAGAATCTTGTGCATTACCATCAGTTTTCTACATTATAACCTCTTGCTCTACAGTTTGTAAATAACTTTGTCAATAGCAAGCTAATAAACGGGATGGCTCCAATGGATTGAGATAATCTCCAGAGTTTCTGCTACATAATGCCCAGGACTCCATTGAAAGGACACCTAAGAATTTATTTTGCCCAAAAATTTGATCATTTTTTTCACTGTCCTTACCTATTTTCCAAACCTAGTCCTTTTGTTTCACCTTTCAGTCTACAGACAACCCTGTATCTGACTGACTTGTTAATTCTGGGAATGTCTTGCAGATTAATTTGCTTGCCAGAGGTGGTTCCTCTAATTGATGTCTAAGAACCCTAATTAGTTAAGAAAACTTTTTTTAACATTTTCAATGCTATTTATTATTATTATTATTGTTGCTAATAGCTCTATTATAAATAATTCACAAGGGCATCTTTCTGACAAAAGACAAAGAGCTGGCTACTAGTAGAAAAAGTACATTTGACTCTGTCAGTGAAAGTAGTAAAGGGATTTGAGAAAATAAGGCAAAGCACTGGATTTATGTGTTAAAACTTTAAATATTATAGACACATTTACTTAATTTCTAATACTATTGTTGCTTATAATTAAATAAGATGTTTTCCATGAACCACGCATTACAGCAAATATATTGTTTATACAGATCAAATTTTCATCAAAAGGGACGCCTGGGTGGCTCAGTTGGTTAAGCAGCTGCCTTTGGCTCAGGTCATGATCCCAGCGTCTTGGGATCGAATCCCGCATCGGGCTCCTTGCTCGGTCGGGAGCCTGCTTCTCCCTCTGCCTCTGCCTGCCATTCTGTCTGCCTGTGCTTGCTCTCTCGCCCACTCTCTCTGATAAATAAATAAAATCTTAAAATAAATAAATAAATTTTCATCAAAAAATTGTAAGTGTATTTTATTGTAGAATCATGAAAAGCATTTTGCAGATGAGAAAAGTGAAATTTAGAAAAGTATGTCTCTTCAAATCCCTCATACAATATCTGGCCTAGATAGAAGGATATACTATCACAATTGAGGAAGATAATTGAGATTACTTAAAATGATAAACGTTACTGTATAGGGGTTTTTTTTTTTTTGGCTTTTTTTTTGTACTTTTACATTTTTATTTTTTATAAACATATATTTTTATCCCCAGGGGTACAGGTCTGTGAATCACCAGGTTTACACACTTTACAGCACTCACCAAAGCACATACCCTCCCCATGTCCATAATCCCACCCCCTTCTCCCAAACCCCCTCCCCCCTGCAACCCTCAGTTTGCTCTGTGAGATTAAGAGTCACTTATGGTTTGTCTCCCTCACAATCCCATCTTGTTTCATTTATTCTTCTCCTACCCACTTAAGCCCCCATGTTGCATCACCACTTCCTCATATCAGGGAGATCATATGATAGTTGTCTTTCTCTGCTTGACTTATTTCGCTAAGCATGATACGCTCTAGTTCCAGCCATGTTGTCGCAAATGGCAAGATTTCATTTCTTTTGATGGCTGCATAGTATTCCATTGGGTGTATATATACCACATCTTCTTGATCCATTCATCTGTTGATGGACATCTAGGTTCTTTCCATAGTTTGGCTATTGTGGACATTGCTGCTATAAACATTCGGGTGCACGTGCCCCTTTGGATCACTACGTTTGTATCTTTAGGGTAAATACCCAATAGTGCAATTGCTGGGTCATAGGGCAGTTCTATTTTCAACATTTTGAGGAACCTCCATGCTGTTTTCCAGAGTGGCTGCACCAGCTTGCATTCCCACCAACAGTGTAGGAGGGTTCCCCTGTCTCCGCATCCTCGCCAGCATCTGTCATTTCCTGACTTGTTGATTTTAGCCATTCTGACTGGTGTGAGGTGATATCGCATTGTGGTTTTGATTTGTATTTCCCTGATGCTGAGTGATATGGAGCACTTTTTCATGTGTCTGTTGGCCATCTGGATGTCTTCTTTGCAGAAATGTCTGTTCATGTCCTCTGCCCATTTCTTGATTGGATTATTTGTTCTTTGGGTGTTGAGTTTGCTAAGTTCTTTATAGATTCTGGACACTAGTCCTTTATCTGATATGTCGTTTGCAAATATCTTCTCCCATTCTGTCAGTTGTCTTTTGATTTTGTTAACTGTTTCCTTTGCTGTGCAAAAGCTTTTGATCTTGATGAAATCCCAATAGTTCATTTTTGCCCTTGCTTCCCTTGCCTTTGGCGTTGTTCCTAGGAAGATGTTGCTGCGGCTGAGGTCGAAGAGGTTGCTGCCTGTGTTCTCCTCAAGGATTTTGATGGATTCCTTTCGCACATTGAGGTCCTTCATCCATTTTGAGTCTATTTTTGTGTGTGGTGTAAGGAAATGGTCCAATTTCATTTTTCTGCATGTGGCTGTCCAATTTTCCCAGCACCATTTATTGAAGAGGCTGTCTTTTTTCCATTGGACATTCTTTCCTGCTTTGTCGAAGATTAGTTGACCATAGAGTTGAGCGTCTATTTCTGGGCTCTCTATTCTGTTCCATTGATCTGTGTGTCTGTTTTTGTGCCAGTACCATGCTGTCTTGATGATGACAGCTTTGTAATAGAGCTTGAAGTCCGGAATTGTGATGCCACCAACGTTGGCTTTCTTTTTCAATATCCCTTTGGCTATTCCCCTCACTGAAATGGACAGATCATCCAAGCAAAAGATCAACAAGGAAATAAAGGCCTTAAACGACACACTGGACCAGATGGACATCACAGATATATTCAGAACATTTCATCCCAAAGCAACAGAATACACATTCTTCTCTAGTGCACATGGGACATTCTCCAGAATAGATCACATCCTCGGTCCTAAATCAGGACTCAACCGGTATCAAAAGATTGGGATCATTCCCTGCATATTTTCAGACCACAATGCTCTAAAGCTAGAACTCAACCACAAAAGGAAGTTTGGAAAGAATCCAAACACATGGAGACTAAACAGCATCCTTCTAAAGAATGAATGGGTCAACCGGGACATTAAAGAAGAATTGAAAAAAATCATGGAAACAAATGATAATGAAAATACAACGGTTCAAAATCTGTGGGATACAACAAAAGCAGTCCTGAGAGGAAAATATATAGCGGTACAAGCCTTTCTCAAGAAACAAGAAAGGTCTCAGGTACACAACCTAACCCTACACCTAAAGGAGCTGGAGAAAGAACAAGAAAGAAACCCTAAGCCCAGCAGGAGAAGAGAAATCATAAAGATCAGAGCAGAAATCAATGAAATAGAAACCAAAAAAACAATAGAACAAATCAACGAAACTAGGAGCTGGTTCTTTGAAAGAATTAATAAAATTGATAAACCCCTGGCCCGACTTATCAAAAAGAAAAGAGAAAGGACCCAAATAAATAAAATCATGAATGAAAGAGGAGAGATCACAACTAACACCAAAGAAATACAAACTATTACAAGAACATACTATGAGCAACTCTACTCCAATAAATTTGACAATCTGGAAGAAATGGATGCATTCCTAGAAACATATATACTACCACAACTGAGCCAGGAAGAAATAGAAAGCCTGAACAGACCCATAACCAGTAAGGAGATTGAAACAGTCATTAAAAATCTCCAAACAAACAAAAGCCCAGGGCCAGACGGCTTCCCGGGGGAATTCTACCAAACATTTAAAGAAGAACTAATTCCTATTCTCCTGAAACTGTTCCAAAAAATAGAAATGGAAGGAAAACTTCCAAACTCATTTTATGAGGCAGCATCACCTTGATCCCAAAACCAGACAAGGATCCCACCAAAAAAGAGAGCTATAGACCAATATCCTTGATGAACACAGATGCGAAAATTCTCACCAAAATACTAGCCAATAGGATTCAACAGTACATTAAAAAGATTATTCACCATGACCAGGTGGGATTTATTCCAGGGCTGCAAGGTTGGTTCAACATCCGCAAATCAGTCAATGTGATACAACACATCAATAAAAGAAAGAACAAGAACCATATGATACTCTCAATAGATGCTGAAAAAGCATTTGACAAAGTACAGCATCCCTTCCTGATCAAAACTCTTCAAAGTGTAGGGATAGAGGGACATACCTCAATATCATCAAAGCCATCTATGAAAAACCCACTGCAAATATCATTCTCAATGGAGAAAAACTGAAAGCTTTTCTACTAAGGGCAGGAACACGGCAGGGATGTCCATTATCACCACTGCCTTTCAACATAGTACTAGAGGTCCTAGCCTCAGCAATCAGACAACAAAAGGAAATTAAAGGCATCCAAATCGGCAAAGAAGAAGTCAAATTATCACTCTTCGCAGATGATATGATACTATATGTGGAAAACCCAAAAGACTCCACTCCAAAACTGCTAGAACTTATACAGGAATTCAGTAAAGGGTCAGGATATAAAATCAATGCACAGAAATCAGTTGCATTTCTCTACACCAACAGCAAGACAGAAGAAAGAGAAATTAAGGAGTCAATCCCATTTACAATTGCATCCAAAACCATAAGATACCTAGGAATAAACCTAACCAAAGAGACACAGAATCTATACTCAGAAAACTATAAAGTACTCGTGAAAGAAATTGAGGAAGACACAAAGAAATGGAAAAATCATCCATGCTCCTGGATTGGAAGAATAAATATTGTGAAAATGTCTGTGCTACCTAAAGCAATCTACACATTTAATGCAATTCCTATCAAAGTACCATCCATCTTCTTCAAAGAAATGGAACAAATAATTCTAAAATTTATATGGAACCAGAAAAGACCTTGTATAGGGTTTTTTTTTAAAGTTTGCCACAGATTCAGATTCTTTTAAAATATATATCTATTTTGTGCAAAGAGAATGCACTGAGAAGTAAAAAGAAAGTGATATATCAGTGCTACCAACTAATGGCTATAATATCATCACCTTATTTATGAACAATGAAACAGTGTGCAATATTTAAATAAATTTAAATAAATTCCTATTTATTTTATATATTTATAAATTTAAATAAATCCCTATTTATTTATTATTAAAGAAACTCCTCTAACAAACAGTATGTTTTGAAGGTTGCTAGCAGGAAAGTGTTGTACTACAGGGAAGTAATCAGAAAATATGATCTAAAATTCTGTTTTCAAGGGCGCCTGGGTGGCTCAGTGGGTTAAAATTGTGCTTTCAAGAAGCTATCACAGTAAGTACTGAGCATTAGCTATTATATGCTATGGATGAATAACTGAAATCTACATTTGAAACTAATGGTACACTATATGTTAACTAATTGAATTTTAAAAAGTTAATTTAAAAAACCCCACTATTTTATAAAACAATATTCCCAACAGGCTTTTTTGCTTTAAAATACTCACTTTGTAATGAGAGTCATTACTTTTGTCTAGCCAATTCTTACATCACTGTTTATCCCTTCCCTGCTTTATCCCTTCCCAGTATCAATAAAGGCTCACTTGGGTTACCTAGAAGCCATGAGAAAGCTTGTAATAGATCTGGCTGGTTTTCACCAGCAATTTGACCACCATGTGCACAGGGAAGTCTATTGATAAAGGCTTTATTGCAATAAACTGCAAATACATGGATGATTTTGAATTCTCTTTCTTGAGGTCTTGTTTCATGATAATAAATTTAGGGTGGCTTAGGGAATGGATGTTATTAACTTATTTTCATAGTTCTAAGAACATGGAATTGTAAAATATATTAATGAATGTGGCATTACTGACAACTGTCCTCATTTTGAAATCAAATTACAGTGTACTAAGACGAGGAAACAAAGCAGATTTGGGATTATGAGTGAAATAATTTAAAAAAGTCTTAGGGGTATGATCAGACTATTGGGTAGGTAATTCAGTAGAAAAATGTCAACTGATTGAGATTCTGTGTTCCCTGATTTCAGAGAGAAGTTAAGATAAATAAGTAACACGAGGAGACTAGGAAGCCAAACATAAGTGATAATTTTGTGCCAGGGTGTGTATACATCTGTTTATCTTCTTGTTTTACCAGTAAGGTTGCTCCTAGAGGAGAGTTTAAATATGTGTTGGAGCTAATCTCTGTGGATTACACAAGAAACCACATCCTACAGCTCTCCCTGAAACACCCCTTATGATTTCAATGTAATTTAGTTTTTGCATTTTTAGAAATAACAACAAAATACTTTGAAAACTCATCTACTTTATTACCACCACAAGTGAGTCAGCTGACTCCACATTTTAACACAGTGACAGTCACAGAGGAATGGAGGAATGAGTAGAGTCATCAATCTATGTGCTTTTAAGAAGTATGACAGGGTAGCAGCTATTTCCAGGAACCAAAACATGGGTCAGCAGCTGTGCAGGAAAAGTGATGGAATAAATGACTCATTTCAGAGGAGTTCTATAACATATTAGTTCTATAATGTATCTTCAGCACCCAATAACCCGCTTTGATCTAAAGATAAGGATTTACAGTTAAGGTCCCATTTGTGATTTGACTGGTAGGGTCTGAATCATGTTTACTATTGTTTTGACTATTACTTGAAACCTATAGTAGTACTTGGGATATGTGTTGTGTATTCTGTGAACATGTGCTATTTTTAGATTAGATAATTCCTGTCTCAAACCCCTGTTAATTTGTTTGTTTTTGTTTATTTGATAGTGGTTTCAGTAAATGGGTATATCTGAAAAATTGCAAAGCCACTATTAAAATAAGTTATTATTATATATAGCATGGAATTGCCCATTCCTCCTTTGAATCCGACAGAGCTTCACCATATCCTTAACAATTTGGGAAAAACATGCTGTTATTTTTCTTTATAAAATTTCTCCTGTCAGGCTGTGATGGTGGTCATCAGCAGTAACTCCTCTGAAGGCTTTGTCAAAAGAGTTGAAAAAATTGGAAAGGTATGAATGAAGCTGTTTGCTGAATATAAAGAAAAGAGCATTGAAGTACAATTCACACTCTTACTTCTCCTTCTATGCTTTCAGATGTTTGACATTTGAAAATTTTGCTTCTAGAAGAGATGCCCTATATAATTCTTACTTTAAGGATCAAGTTACTTTTATAATTTTTTTTTATTATTCTACCATTCAAGTATTTCCATTTAAATTAAATTCAATACCATTTAAAAAAAATCAAAAGTGCAGCCAGTATTCAAGTCTTGGGCTAAATAATTTTAGAAAGCTTTGTGTTATTGAATCTACGGGGTTTTCCTGTAGTTTTAACTCTTTCTTTCTGTGATTTTTCCCATTAGTCACGTAAGTGACTGCAATATAACAGACATTGAGGATAAAGAAGGACTGAATAAAACAATCCTTGGCCTCATGAAGTTGAGAATCTAGCAAGGGAGTCAAACAATTCAATCATTCAGAGACAATTTATTGAGTGCCTGGCCTAAGATGAGCACAACAAAACCCCAGCCCAGAGGAATCATTTTAATGGGAGAGATAGATAATAGGTAAGCCAACTTTAAAAAGAAAAAAATCGTACTGGTTTTTCTTCAATAGTGATGCATATTTGAAATAAATAAGCACATTTTAAAAAGAGCAGTGATTGGGAAGAGGTTGTGTAACTGAGTGGTCCAAAAGGGCCTCCCTGAAAAAGTCTGTTTTGAACAGATTTCTGAATAATATCAGCTAGGAAGCTGCGTAAAAACCTCAGGGATGGGTGATTTTTCCAGTCAAAAAACTGTAAAGGCTCCAAAGTCACAACACAGCTGTAAGTTTCTCTAATAAAGTAGCTTCTGACAAAGAATGAGAAGAAATAACTAACCCAGGTTTGAAAGAAAAGGGACAGACTTTCTATGGAATTCATATTTAATTAAAGCTCTAAAGGACAAATATACAATAGAGCAAAATTCTGGAGACGCTGATATACCTAATGAAAGTTCATAAACAAGGTGTGGGTAGCAAAGAGTGTGTGGGAATGTTGGTAAGAACAGTGGGGAAGAGTCATCCCTGAACATGTTCTTAAATGAAGCAATTCTTGTGTTGTTTTAAAGGGTAAACTGGAGTTTGCCTAAGTGATTAGAGAAGGATGCCTCGGCTTATGGAAGTTCAAAGCCATAAAGATGTGATAAACTACTGCAGATATTTTCATGTATATTTGTTGTTGCTTCTAGTAATGGTGATCTAAAAACTGCTACTTTAGACAACTTAAAAATCCCGACAAAATAGCTTTTAAAGTTAAAAATATCAGAATGATTATAAAAATAAGTGAGGGATTACTGGGCCAAAATACGAAACACAATGAGAGTCTAGAGATATATGCCTGAAGCCATTTTAGCTATGAGAGCATTTGAAACTGCTAAAACACACTGAGCTGTGTTTTTAATAGACACTTGATACTAGAGAAACAAAATTCAAAATCCAGCAGCAATCAAATTTGAAAACTTTGGTACAACCCAAATTTAAGTTGAGATCCCCAAAGCACAAGGAGAAGCAGAAATAAGACTATAGCCTACCTTGCCTTCTGTGGAAACTGAGAAAGTCAATCACTGAATTTGGAATATGATTGTCTTGTAGAGTCACAGATATAAGAGAAAATCCAGCCAAGGGGGACCATACCATTATTATAGCTCTTAATTATCCCTACTCAATAAGAGTTTCAAATATAATGTCTTGAACATAGCAAAATGTAACAAAGCACACAAAGAAAAACCATTAACAAGATTTGATAGACAAAATGGGATTAAGTATGATGTTAAAATGATCAATAAAGATTGTAAAATGGCTTGATTACTCTGCTCAAAGAAATGAGAGGGGAAGCAAATTGAACAAAAAACGGAAACTAAAAATGATATTGAGAAAGATTTTATAAATGAATTAAGTGGATACTCTAGAACTTTAAAGATATGACAGCTAATTTAAGATACCACAGGGGTGCCTGGGTGGCTCACTTAATTAAACCTCCAATTCTTTTTCTTTTTTTTTAAGACCTTAATTTTATTTTATTTCTTTCGTTTTGGCTCAGGTCATGATGTCAGGGTTGTGAAATAGAGCCCAGAGTTGGGCTCTGTGCTGAGCCTGGAGCCTGCTTAAGATTCTTTTCCCTTCTTTTTCTATCCCTCCCTGCACTCTCACTTGCTCACTCTCTCTTGCTTGTAAATAGATAGATAGATAGATAGATAGATAATAGACAAAGCAAAATAAAAGCAGATTATGAAAATAAATATAAAGATTTTGAAATGAAAACAAGTTCAAAATAAAATAGAGAAGACCTACACAGCTAAAAGTTCATTCAGAAAATCTACTATTAAAGAAGTCAGTATGACACAATGTTAAGATATCAAAAGATTTGAGCATGTACTTTACAGAAAGGGTAATCCAAATGGCCACTCATATACAAAAACTGTTTATCTTTATTATGAATCTGGAATTAAATTAAATTAAAAATAAATTAAAACCTAGAATGACATACTATTACACACTTACCATATTGGGCAACAGTGAAAATCTCTTGCAAGAATGTGAAGGAATGACAGTGCACATAATAAAAACATATGAGGTAAGTTGGACAATATTTAGAAAACTTAAAAATTAAAAAAAAAATTGGTCCATTCCTAGAAATACAACATGGAACTAAATGAATATTTTCACCAGGATATGCAAACAGATGATTATAGTTATTTCATTCATAACGACAGATCAGTAGTGGTATATTTACACAATGTTACATTAAATAAGAGAGAATATTAACAAACTGGGAGGATAGGCAGGGTTGTTATCATAAACAGATCTTCTATGGTGCTAATTATGTTCTATTTCTCAAAATCTTTAAGTTGAAAACGTTTTCAAATTTATATCTAGATAGATAGATAGATAGGTAGATGATAGATAGACAGATATCCCAGAAGCTGCAATGCTAGGCTAAGACCAGGCTTTAAAGGGCTTTTCTATGCTCTACTAAATACTTTAAACCATTCATTATATCATAGCTCAGTGTTCAAATCTCCATTTGTTTCCTCAGTTTCCTAATATTTATCTTAAGGTGACCTGATCCAGACTTTTGATCACCTTTGTCTAAATATTTCTATTTTAACAAAGTCCTTTTGAACACTCAGAGACTAAAACTTAGAAAAATACTCTGATTGTTATCTCACTGGAGTGGAAAATATATAGTTACCCATTAACTAATGATATCCATGTCTACATTAGATCCATGACATTTTTAATTCTTGGGAGCTTTTGGTTAAATGAATTTTTTAAGCTTCCTTTAAATGAAGCTTTAAGCCATCACCACATGATTAAAATTAAAGAACTAAATGAAAACAAGCCAAGTATTTACAGAGTAATAGAATGTGCAGTGGAAAGAGTACAATTCTGAAATCATAAAGCCTAAATTAGTGTGATGCATCTTTACTAGCCATGTAATCATAAACCAGTTATCTAAATGTGTTAGCCTCAGTTTTTTCACCCATGAAATGGTGATGATAATACTTATTATGCAGAGTTGTTGTGTGGATGTAATGAAGCATGGAGCCTGAGAGTCTCATATTCCATGCTAAAATGATAGCTATTTTTATACTTATAATAATTCTAATAATAGTAATTAAATTGTTCACAATGATAATATTCATTTATATTGAGGCATTGTATTGACTATTCATAGGCACATTTACCAAAATAAATTTCATTTTACTTTACCCCCTCTGAGGATATATATTCCCTAATTCAATATGAATCTCATTATGAATAATAATCATAATAAATATGCTGATTTTTCTTCTTTTTAGGGAAGTATCCTTTACTGTTGAACACAAAGAAACTTAAGCAAGTCTGTCTTATTCAAGATTTGCATGCTGCTTTCTTATGAAACTAGATTATAGAGTTGTATGAAATAAATTCATGCAGTTAAGACATTTATGTTTGGAAAAATGGGTGGTCAGTTGAGTATTTCAAAAGAAGATTTTAAATTTAAACCTTAAAACTGAGCTCTTTCAGCCTTATTTATAGACCATCCTTCATGCTTCCTAAGTACTCCTTCATTGTAAACTAAGTAATAGTTTTTGTCACAGTGTATATAACTAAAATGGATTTTATATTCTATTATTTCAGAGTTAGTTGCAGTTTCTACTTCCTTACTTCGTTTTTTGAAAAATAGATTAATTCTACAAAAAGTTTTTTCCAGCTTTATTGAAAAATAATCGACATATTATAATTTGTAAATATAAGAAATGATTATAACATTGCAAACTTTTAACATTGTGTAAATTTTGTACAATTTGATAAATGGGCATACATCTGTATTGCAATATAATCTACATAAAAATGTTAATACATCTACTATCTCATATAGTTGCCACTGTTTTTTATGCATGTATGGTAAGGAATTTTAAGATCTACTCTCTTAGCAACTTTTATGTATATAGTACAGTAGAGATAAACTTCAGAGGTCTTGTGAGTTTTGTTCCAGACCGCCTCAATAAAGTGATTATCTCAATAAACTAAGTCAAATTATGATTATTATTTTTGGTTTCCCAGTGCAAATAAAAAATTATGTTTCCCAGTGCATATAAAAAATAAACACTATACTGTACTGTTCAAAAGCATTATGTCTTTAAGGAAAAACAATGTATATACCTTAAGTAAACTAGTTCTGAGTTTTCAGTGGGTCATAGTTACTGATCACTGATCACCATAACAAATACAATAATAATGAAAAAACTTGAAATATTGCAAGAATTACCAACATGTGACAGAGAGACACAAAATGAACAAATGTTGTTAGAAAAATGATGGCAGCAGACCTATTTTATACAAGATTGCTATAAACTTTCAACTTGTAAGAATGTGATATATGCAAAGTTTAATAAAGGGAAGCACAATAAAAATGTATGTATATATTATTAACTATGATCATCCTGTAGTACATTAGATCCCCAGAACTTTTTCATATTATAGTTGCAAGTTTGTACCCTTTGACCACCTTATTCCACCCCAGGTTCACCTCTTGTCAACTCAACTCTAAGTTTCCATTAGTTTGCTTTTTCTTCAGATTCTGTATGTAAGGGTTATCATAATACATAAATTAAAAAAATATATAAAATCTTTGAAATATTTCACTTAGTATAATACCTTCAAGATCCATCCATGCTGTTGTAAATGGCAGTATTTCTTAATTTTTCATGGTTAAGTAGTATTCCATAGTATATATTTACCATACTTATTTTATTCATTCATCCATTAATGGATACTGAAGTTATTTCCATCTCTTGCTTAGAGTTAATAATTTTATAATGAACATAAGAGTGCAGATATGTCTTCGAATAGTGACTTCGTTTCCTTTAGATATATACCTAGAGGTGGTAATTTTACTTTTAATAATATGAATAATAATATGAATAATCTCCATACTGTTTTCCATACAAATTTATATCCCTATCACAGTGCAAAGGTTCCCCATTTTCCCCAATATTTACCAAAATTTGTTAGTTTTAATTTTTTGGTAGTATATATTCTAATAGGTAGTCATATCTTGTTGTGTTTTTCAGAGGTAAACAACAACAACAACAACATAATGACTTTGCCCTGAGTTTTTACGTTGAGCACTTTTTAATGCTCCTGTTGGTCATTTATATAACTTTTTTGAAAAAAAAAGTCTATTGAGATCCTTTTGTATTTTTTAAATTATATATTTTTCTATTTGTATCTGTTGGTTATTAACCTCTTTTCAGATATAAGATTTGTAATTATTTTCTTCCATTCTGTGGATTGTGTTTTCATTCCCTTTTTTTTTTTTTGGCAATGCAGGAACTTTAGTTTGATGTAATACCATTTATTTATTTTTGCTTCTTTTGCTTGTGTTTTTGGCCTGGTATCCAAAAAACTATTGGCAAGACCAATGTCAAGGAGAATTTTTCCTTCCTATGTTTTCCTTTAGGAAATTTAGCTTCATGCATCACATTTAAGTCTTTAATCTATTTCAAGTTAAGATTTATGAGTGATATAAGGTTCCAGTTTCATGCTGGTTTATGTGACTATTCAGTTCTAAATATCATTTATTGAACAGACTATTTTTACACATTATATATGTTGGCCCCTGTCAAATATTAGGTGACTGTATGAAAGGATTTATTTCTGGACTCTCAATTCTGTTCTACTTGTTTATTGGTCTATTTTTATGCCAGTATACTTTATTGTTTTGGGCATGAGGGCTTTGTAGTATAGTTTCAAATCAAGAAGTGTAATTTCGCTTCTTCATTCTTTCTCAGAACTGCTTTAATTATTAGTTGTCTTTTATGGTCTCCTATAAATTTTAGGATTCTTTACTTACTTCTGTAAAAAAAAAATATTGGATTTTTTTAAAAGATTTTTTATTTATTTATTTGACAGAGAGGGATGACAAGCAGGCAGAGAGGCAGGCAGAGAGAGAAGAGGTAGCAGCTTCCTGCTGAACTGAGAGCCTGATGCAGGGCTCGATCCCAGGACCCTGGGATCATGACCTGAGCTGAAGGCAGTGGCTTAACCTACTGAGCCACCCAGGCGCCCCTAACATTGGATTTTTGATAGGAATTGAATTTACAGATGGTTTTCGGTAGTATGGACATTTTAACAATGTTAATTCTTACCATTCATAAATGAGCTATCTTTCCATTTATGTCTCCTTTAATTTCTTTATCAATGTCATAGATTATGGGGTACAGATCTTTCATCTTCTTTAACTAATACTTTTCCTAAGTATTTTATTATTTTTGATGCTATTGTGAATTAGATTGTTCTCTTTATTTTTTCAGATAGTTCATCATCAGAGTGTTAAAATGCTCCTGTCTTGTGCTTACTTTGGCAGCACATATACTAAAATTGGAATGATGCAGAGAAGATTAGCGTGATCACTGAGCAAGGATGACATGAAAAACTATTTAAAAAAAACGAAACAAAACAAAATTCTTGTCTTTTATATATTGATCTTGTATTTGGCAGCTTTATTACATTTGTTTATTCAAAATTTTTTGTGAAGTTTTTAGGATTTTTTTACATGTAAGTTCATGTTATCCAAAAAAAGAAAATTTTACTTCTTCCTTTTTTTTTTTGGAGTCTTTTATTTCTTTGTGATCCTTGTTTCTCTGGCTAGGACATCCAGTACTATGACAAATGAGAGTAGTGAAAGTGGACACATTTGTCTTTTTTCTGATCTTTAAGGGGAAAACTTTCAAACTTTTTTGATTGAATATGAGATTAGCTCTGGGCTTGCAATATGTGTTTTTTCTTTAATGGATTTTTTAAATTATTTTTTAAAAATTTTTATAAACATATAATATGTTTTTATCCCTAGGGGTACAGGTCTGTGAATCACCAGGTTTACACATTTCACAGCACTCACCATTACTCACCATAGCACCTGCCCTCCCCAATGTCCATACCCCCACCATTCTCTCCCAACACACCTCCCCCCAGCAACCCTCAGTCTGTTTTGTGAGATTCAGTCTTTTATGGTTTGTCTCCGTCCCAATCCCATCTTCTTTTATTTTTCTTTTCGTATGCCCGAAACCGCCTATGTTGCATCTCCACTTCATCGTATCAGGGAGATCATATGATAGTTGTCTTTCTCAGATTGATTTATTTCGCCAAGCATAATACCCTCTAGTTCCATCCATGTCATCACAAATAGCAGGATTTCATTTCTTTTGATGGCTGCACAGTATCCCATTGTACATATATACCACATCTTATTTATTGATTGATCTGTTGAAGGACATTTAGGTTCTTTCCATAGTTTAACTATTGTGGACATTGCTGCTATAAACATTTGGGTGCATGTGCCCCTTCAGAATGCCACGTTTGTATCTTTAGGGTATATATCCAGTACTACAATCACTGGGTCATAGGGTAGTTCTATTTTCAGCTTTTTAAGGCACCTCCACGCTGTTTTCCAGAGTGGTTGCACCAGCTTGCATTCCCACGTACAGTGTAGGAGGGTTGCCCTTTCTCCACATCCTCGCCAGCATCTGTCATTGACTGACTTGTTCATTTTAGCCATTCTGAAAGGTGTGAGGTGGTATCTCATTCTGGTTTTGATTTGTATTTCCCTGATGCCGAGTGATGTGGAGCATTTTTTCATGTGTCTGTTGGCCATTTGGATGTATTCTTTGCAGAAATGTCTGTTCATGTCCTCTGCCCATTTTTTCATTCGATTATTTGTTCTTAGGGTGTTGAGTTTGATAAGCTCTTTATAGATTTTGGATAGATACTGGCCCTTTATCTGGTATGTCATTTGCAAATATCTTCTCCCAGATAACTTCTGACAGTCATCTTTTGGCTTTGTTAACTGTTTCCTTTGCTGTGCAAAAGCTTTTTGATCTGATGAAATCCCAGTAGTTCATTCTTGCCCTTGCTTCCCTTGCCTTTGTCGATGTTCCTAGGAAGAAGTTGCTGCTGCTGAGGTCAAAGAGGTTGCTACCTGTTCTCTCCTCAAGGATTTTGATGGATTCCTTTCTCACATTATGCTTCTTTATCCATTTCCAGCCCATTTTTATGTGTGGTGTAAGGAAATGGTCCAATTTCATTTTTCTGCATGTGGCTGTTCAATTTTCCCAACACCACTTGTTGAGGAGGCTGTCTTTTTTCCATAGGACATTCCTTCCTGCTTTGTTGAAGATTAGTTGACCATAGAGTTGAGGGTGTATTTCTGGGCTCTCTATTCTGTTCCATTGATCTATGTCTGTTTTGGGGACAGTTCCCTACTATCTTGATGATGACAACTTTGTAATAGAGCTTGAAGTCTGGAATTGTGATGCCAACAACTTTGGCTTTCTTTTTCAATATTCCTCTGGCTATTCGAGGTATTTTCTGGTTCCATATATATTTTAGGATGATTTGTCCCATTTCTTTGAAAAAAAATGGATGGGATTTTGATAGGGATTGCATTAAATGTGTAGATTGCTTTAAGTAGCATAGACATTTTCACAATATTCTTCCAATACAGGAGCATGGAACATTTTTCCATTTCTTTGTGTCTTCTTCAATTTCTTTCATGAGTACTTTAGAGTTTTCTGAGTATAGATTCTTTGTTAGGTTTATTCCTAGGTATCTTAGGGTTTTGGGTGCAATTGTAAATGGGATTCACTCCTTAATTTCTATTTCTTCAGTCTTGTTGGTATAAAAAAATTGCAACCAATTTCTGTTCATTGATTTATATCCTGACACTTTACAGAATTTCTATACAAGTTATAGCAGATTTGGAGTGGAGTCCTTTAAGTTTTCCACATACAGTATCATATCATCTGCAAACAGGGATAGTTTGACTTCTCTTCTGCCACTTTGGAAAAATTTGGATGCCTTTAATTTCTTTTTGTTGTCTGATTGCTGAGGCTAGGACTTCTAGTACGATGTTGAATAGCAGTGGTGATAACGGACATCCCTGCCGTGTTCCTGACCTCAGCGGAAAAGTATTCTGTTTTTCTCCATTGAGAATAATATTTGCAGTGGGTTTTTCATAGATGGCTTTGATAATATTGATAATATGTGCCCTCTATCCCTACACTTTGAAGAGTTGTTTTTTAAAAAGATTTTATTTATTTATTTGACAGAGAGAGAGATCACAAATAGGCAGAGAGACAGACAGAGAGAGAGATGAGGAGAAGCAGGCTCCCTGCTGCGCAGAAAGCCCAATGCAGGACTCGATCCCAGGCCCCTGGGATCAGGACCTGAGCCGAAGGTAGAGGCTTAACCCACTGAGCCACCCAGGCGACCCCACTTTGAAGAGTTTTAATCAGGAAGGGATACTGCACTTTGCCAAATGCTTTTTCAGCATCTATGGAGAATATCATATGGTTCTTGTTCTTTCTTTTATTGATGTGTTGTATCACACTGATTTCTTTGCAGATGTAGCCCTGGAATAAATCCCAGTTGGTCGTGGTGAATAATCCTTTTAATGTACTGTTGAATCTTATTGGCTAGTATTTTGGTGAGAATTTTCGCATCTGTGTTCATCAAGGATATTAGTCTGTAGTTCTCTTTTTTGATGGGATCCTTGTCTGGTTTTGGGATCAAGGTGATGCTGGCCTCAGAAAAAAAAAGAGTTTGGGAGTTTTCCTTCCATTTCTATTTTTTTTGGAACAGTATCATGAGAATAGGAATTAATTCTTCTTTAAATGTTTGGTAGAATTCCCCTGGGAAGCCATCTGGCCTGGGTCTTTTGTTTGTTTGGAGATTTTTAATGAGTGTTTCAATCTCCGTACTGGTTATGGGTCTGTTCAGGTTTTCTATTTCTTCCTGGCTCAGTTGTGGCAGTTTATATGTCTCTAGGAATGTATCCATTTCTTCCAGATTGTTGAATTTGTTGGCGTAGAGTTGTTTATAGTATGTTCTTATAATTGTTTGTATTTCTTTGGTGTTGGTTGTGATCTCTCCTCTTTCACTCATGATTTTACTTATTTGGTTTCTTTCTCTTTTCTTTTTGATAAGTCTGGAAAGGGGTATATCAATCTTATTAATTCTTTCAAAGAACCAGCTCCTAGTTTTGTTGATTGGTTCTATTGTTTTTTGTTGTTGTTGGTGGTTTTTTGTGGTTTTTGTTTGTTTGTTTCTATTTCATTGATTTCTGCTCTGATCTTTATTATTCCTCTTCTCCTGCTGGGTTTAGGCTTTCCTTGTTGTTCTTTCTCCAAATACTTTAGGTGTAGGGTTATGTTGTGTATTTGAGATCTGAGAAAGAAGCGTGGTTGCACACGTCTGTCACTGCACTCCCCAGGAGCAAGTCTGGGGAAGGCGCAGCACGCCGCCCCCAGAGAAGAGAAGGAGCTGTTGGCCTTGTGGTCGGGAAAAGGACGGGAAGCAGGGTAGCCTGCCATGGCAGGAAGAGCAGGCCGGTGGCAAGACAAGTGTCACCTGCCCTCTGTGCGGAGAGACAAAGCCTGGTTCCTAAGGAGACGTGAGGGGACGACTAGGGCAGGGACGCGTGCTCCACTCTGAGGAAGGAGTCTGGGCAGAAGGCAGGCCTGTCATGTGCCTCTGGTCCCAAGGGGACAGCATCTCCTTGACCACCTGTCCATAGGGCAGACTTGGGCTAGCTACTAGGCGCCATACCCGGAACTCACAGAAACAGCTCCCTCGAGAAACGGGCAGTCAGATGCCATCTTCCTCCAACATGTGACAGCGTTTTCGGTGGCAGGGGGTTTGCCGGGGAAGGAGTGGGGACAATCCCCCAAAGCTCTCCATTCCAGTGATCCGGCGGTGTTCAGGGATCCTGTTGCCTCTCCCCTCCTGTGGGGAAGGCACTGGCCTTGTCCGCGAATCCGCCTGAGGTGCAGTGCCAAAGGCCAAGCATTGCCTACACAGGGAGATGGTACTGTGCATAGAGTGCCATCTTAGGCCACGCACGCTGTGGCAGGGTTGTGTCTGTGTCTGATTAGTTCACCCTGGCAGGGTGAACCGAGGGCACCAACATGGAGCCCGGGAAAGCAAGGCCCAAGAGACACCAGCTCTCCCGCGACTCTTCTTACCTGATGCGACAGAGCAAACACCCAAAGTCTCTCTGAGGAAGAAGCAGCGAAGTTCGGTTCGTGCCAAGCTGAAAACCTCTGTGAAAGCATAACAGTCGCTGGGAAATCAGAGTCAGTTCGGAGGGCTGCTGTTGCTGCTTGCCTTAGCCTAGTATTCACAGCACGATGGGAGAAACCAGCATAGAGCGTAAACCTCTTTGCCCTGGTATCCACTCTGGGAAAGCACAGCATTCTTTGGGAAATCAGAGTCCGGTCTGAGGGATGCTCCTGTTTGCCTGAGCTGGTCTCCTCAGCACGGTGTAATAAACCCGCATGGACCAAAATACTCTATGCCTGGGCATCCCCTCTGCCTGAGAGAGAGGCGCAGTTGCGCCTCTGGAAAAAGCCTAAAGGAAAGGGACACGTTTTTCACTGCGGTCCCCAGAAGCATGTCTGTGGAAGGTACAGCACGCTGCCCGGGTAGAAGAGCAGGAGCCGTTGGCCTTCTGGTCTGGAAACGGTTGCGAAGCATGAGAGCCGGACCTGGCAGGCACAGCAGCCAGTGGAAATACAAGTGTCACCCGCTCCCAAAGCAGAGAGAGAGAAGCCTGGCTGCTGAGGAGGCAGGAGGGGATGAGTAGGGCAGGGCGCGTGCTCCACTCTTAGGAAGGAGTCTGGGCAGAAAGCATGCCTGTTCTGAGCCTCTAGGCCCAAGGAGACAGCAGTTTTTGGCCACCTGTCCTTGGGGCAGACATGCGCTAGCCACGAGGCGCCTACGCTGAACTCGCAGAAACAGCTCCCTGAAATAACAGGGAGTTAGATGCCGTCTTCCTCCAGGATGTGGAAGCTTGGATGAGGAACGGGGTTTAAGGGGAAGGAGTGGGCACAGTCCCCCAAAGCTCTATAATCTGTGCACAGGACGTGTGCAGGGATCCTGTCGCCTCCTCTCTCCTGAGGTGAAGGCAATGGCCTAGACCCCGAGTCTGCCTGAGAGCCGGAGCAAAAGGCAAAGCCTAAGCTACCCCAGGATAAGGTAATAGGCAGAGTGCCATGCTAGGCCAAGCACGCTGCTGCAAGGTTGTGACTCTGTCTGCTTAGCTCGGCATAGCAAGGTGAATTCTGGGAGTAAACTCAGAGGCCGGGAAAGCAAGTCCCAAGAGGCACCAGCTCTCCCGCGGCTCTTCTTCCCTGCCGCGCAGAGTGAACACCCAAAGACTCTCTGAGAAGCAGCAGCGAAGTGCTGTTCGCTCCAAGACAAAGACTCTGAGAATGCACTGCATTCGCTGACAAATGTTCTGCGGGCTGCTGCTGCTTGCCTGAGCCCAGTCTCGCGGTGGGAGAAACCCGTATACAGCGAAAGCCGCTTTGCCTGGCCATCTCCCCTGGGAAAGCACAGCGTGCTTTGGGAAATCAGCGTTGGGTTTGGGGATGCTGCTGCTGCTTGCCTGAGCTAGTCTTCGCAGCTCGGTGGAAGATACCCGCATGGAGCGAAATGCTCTTTGGCCTAGCATCCCCTCTGCCTGAGAGAGAAGCCAAGTGTGGGGAAGGCGCAGCACACCGCCCCCGGAGAAGAGGATTCCTTGACCTTGGGTTCGGGAAATTCTCGGGAAGCAACTAGCCTACCGTGGCACGAACATCAGGCCGGTGGCAAGACAAGTGTCACCTGCTCCCTGTGCGGAGAGATGGAAGCCTGGCTGCCAAGGAGACATGAGGGGACGACTAAGGCAGTGGCGCGTGCTCCACACTGAGGAAGGAGTCTCGGCAGAAAGCATGTCTGTCCTGAACCTGTGGACCCAAGATTACAGCATCTCCTTGGCCACCTGTCCCAAGGGCAGACTTGGGCTTGCCACCAGGTGCCATACCCGGAACTCGCAGAAACAACCCCATGGAGAAACGGTCAGTCAGATGCCGTCTTCCACCAAGATGTGGCAGCATTGTGGGTGGCTGGGGGTGTGCCGGGGAAAGAGGGGAGACAGTCTCCCACAGTTCCCCATCCCAGTGCACGGGTCGTGTGCAGTGATCCTGTTGCCTCCTCTCTCCTGTGGTGAAGGCACTGGACTAGACCCCGAGTCTGCCTGAGCGCCAGAGCAAAAGGCAAAGTCTTACCTACCCCAGGAGATGGTAATAGGCATAGAGTACCATGCTAGGCCACGCACGCTGCTGCAAGGTTGTGACTCTGTCTGCTTAGTTCGGCATAGCAAGGTGAACCCCGGGCGTAAACTCGGAGCCCGGGAAAGCCAGTCCCAAGAGGCACCAGCTCTCCCGCCGCTCTTCTTCCCTGCCGAGCAGAGTGAACACCCAAAGCCTTTCTGAGGAAGCAGCAGCGAAGTGCGGTTCATTCCAAGCTGAAAACCTCTCAGAAAGCATCGCAGTCGCTAGGAAATCAGAGTATGATCTGTTGGCTGCTGTTGCTGCTTGCCCCTGCCTAGTATTCGCAGCACGATGGGGAAACTCGCATAGAGCGAAAGCCTCTTTGCCGTGGCCTCTCCTCTGGGAAAGCACAGCATTCTTTGGGAAATCAGAGTTCCGTCTGAGGGATTCTCCTGTTGCCTGAGCTGGTCTCCGCAGCACTGTGTGATAAACCCGCATGGAGCGATATCCTCTATCCCGGGCATCCCCTCTGCCTGAGAGAAAAGCGCGGTTGCGCCTATGGAAAGAGGCTTAAGGAAAGGGACACGTTTTTCACTGCGCTCCCCAGGAGCATATCTGTGAAAGTTGCAGCACGCTGCCCGGGAAGAAGAGCAGGAGCCATTGTCCTTCTGGTCCGGAAACGGTTGCGAAGCAGGAGAGCCGGCAATACAAGTATCACCCGCTCCCAATGCAGAGAGAGAGAAGCCTGGCTGCTTAGGAGGCAGGAGGGGATGTGTAGGGCAGGGCGCGTGTTCCACTCTTAGGAAGGAGTATAAGCAGAAAGCATGCCTGTCCTGAGCCTCTGGGCCCAAGGAGACAGCAGCTCCTTGGCCACCTGCCCTTGGGGCAGACATGCGCTAGCCACCAGGTGCCTACGCTAAACTCGCAGAAACAGCTCCCTGAAATAACGGGGAGTCAGATGCCGTCTTCCTCCAGGATGTGGAAGCTTGGATGAGGAACGGGGTTAAAGGGGTAGCAGTGGGCACAGTCCCTCAAAGCTCCCTAATCTGTGCACAGGCCGTGTGCAGGGATCCTGTCGCCTCCTCTCTCCTGTGGTGAAGGCACTGGCCTAGACCCCGAGTCTGCCTGAGAGCCGGAGCAAAAGGCAAAGCCTAAGCTACCCCAGGATAAGGTAATAGGCATAGAGTGCCATGCTAGGCCAAGCACGCTGCTGCAGGGTTGTGACTGTGTCTGCTTAGCTCGGCATAGCAAGGTGAATTCTGGGAGTAAACTCAGAGCCCGGGAAAGCAAGTCCCAAGAGGCATCAGCTCTCCCGCGGCTCTTCTTCCCTGCCGCGCAGAGTGAACACCCAAAAACTCTCTGAGAAGCAGCAGCGAAGTGCTGTTCGCTCCAAGACAAAGACTCTGAGAAAGCACTGCATTCGCTGACAAATGTTCTGCGGGCTGCTGCTGCTTGCCTGAGCCCAGTCTCGCGGTGGGAGAAACCCGTATACAGCGAAAGCCGCTTTGCCTGGCCTTCTCCCCTGGGAAAGCACAGAGTTCCTTGGAAAATCAGCATTGGGTTTGGGGATGCTGCTGCTGCTTGCCTGAGCTAGTCTTCGCAGCTCGGTGGAAGATACCCGCATGGAGCGAAATGCTCTTTGGCCTAGCATCCCCTCTGCCTGAGAGAGAAGCCAAGTGTGGGGAAGGCGCAGCACACCGCCCCCGGAGAAGAGGATTCCTTGACCTTGGGTTCGGGAAATTCTCGGGAAGCAACTAGCCTACCGTGGCACGAACATCAGGCCGGTGGCAAGACAAGTGTCACCTGCTCCCTGTGCGGAGAGATGGAAGCCTGGCTGCCAAGGAGACATGAGGGGACGACTAAGGCAGTGGCGCGTGCTCCACACTGAGGAAGGAGTCTCGGCAGAAAGCATGTCTGTCCTGAACCTGTGGACCCAAGATTACAGCATCTCCTTGGCCACCTGTCCCAAGGGCAGACTTGGGCTTGCCACCAGGTGCCATACCCGGAACTCGCAGAAACAACCCCATGGAGAAACGGTCAGTCAGATGCCGTCTTCCACCAAGATGTGGCAGCATTGTGGGTGGCTGGGGGTGTGCCGGGGAAAGAGGGGAGACAGTCTCCCACAGTTCCCCATCCCAGTGCACGGGTCGTGTGCAGTGATCCTGTTGCCTCCTCTCTCCTGTGGTGAAGGCACTGGACTAGACCCCGAGTCTGCCTGAGCGCCAGAGCAAAAGGCAAAGTCTTACCTACCCCAGGAGATGGTAATAGGCATAGAGTACCATGCTAGGCCACGCACGCTGCTGCAAGGTTGTGACTCTGTCTGCTTAGTTCGGCATAGCAAGGTGAACCCCGGGCGTAAACTCGGAGCCCGGGAAAGCAAGTCCCAAGAGGCACCAGCTCTCCCGCCGCTCTTCTTCCCTGCCGAGCAGAGTGAACACCCAAAGCCTTTCTGAGGAAGCAGCAGCGAAGTGCGGTTCATTCCAAGCTGAAAACCTCTCAGAAAGCATCGCAGTCGCTAGGAAATCAGAGTATGATCTGTTGGCTGCTGTTGCTGCTTGCCCCTGCCTAGTATTCGCAGCACGATGGGGAAACTCGCATAGAGCGAAAGCCTCTTTGCCGTGGCCTCTCCTCTGGGAAAGCACAGCATTCTTTGGGAAATCAGAGTTCCGTCTGAGGGATTCTCCTGTTGCCTGAGCTGGTCTCCGCAGCACTGTGTGATAAACCCGCATGGAGCGATATCCTCTATCCCGGGCATCCCCTCTGCCTGAGAGAAAAGCGCGGTTGCGCCTATGGAAAGAGGCTTAAGGAAAGGGACACGTTTTTCACTGCGCTCCCCAGGAGCATATCTGTGAAAGTTGCAGCACGCTGCCCGGGAAGAAGAGCAGGAGCCATTGTCCTTCTGGTCCGGAAACGGTTGCGAAGCAGGAGAGCCGGCAATACAAGTATCACCCGCTCCCAATGCAGAGAGAGAGAAGCCTGGCTGCTTAGGAGGCAGGAGGGGATGTGTAGGGCAGGGCGCGTGTTCCACTCTTAGGAAGGAGTATAAGCAGAAAGCATGCCTGTCCTGAGCCTCTGGGCCCAAGGAGACAGCAGCTCCTTGGCCACCTGCCCTTGGGGCAGACATGCGCTAGCCACCAGGTGCCTACGCTAAACTCGCAGAAACAGCTCCCTGAAATAACGGGGAGTCAGATGCCGTCTTCCTCCAGGATGTGGAAGCTTGGATGAGGAACGGGGTTAAAGGGGTAGCAGTGGGCACAGTCCCTCAAAGCTCCCTAATTTGTGCACAGGCCGTGTGCAGGGATCCTGTCGCCTCCTCTCTCCTGTGGTGAAGGCACTGGCCTAGACCCCGAGTCTGCCTGAGAGCCGGAGCAAAAGGCAAAGCCTAAGCTACCCCAGGATAAGGTAATAGGCATAGAGTGCCATGCTAGGCCAAGCACGCTGCTGCAGGGTTGTGACTGTGTCTGCTTAGCTCGGCATAGCAAGGTGAATTCTGGGAGTAAACTCAGAGCCCGGGAAAGCAAGTCCCAAGAGGCATCAGCTCTCCCGCGGCTCTTCTTCCCTGCCGCGCAGAGTGAACACCCAAAAACTCTCTGAGAAGCAGCAGCGAAGTGCTGTTCGCTCCAAGACAAAGACTCTGAGAAAGCACTGCATTCGCTGACAAATGTTCTGCGGGCTGCTGCTGCTTGCCTGAGCCCAGTCTCGCGGTGGGAGAAACCCGTATACAGCGAAAGCCGCTTTGCCTGGCCTTCTCCCCTGGGAAAGCACAGAGTTCCTTGGAAAATCAGCATTGGGTTTGGGGATGCTGCTGCTGCTTGCCTGAGCTAGTCTTCGCAGCTCGGTGGAAGATACCCGCATGGAGCGAAATGCTCTTTGGCCTAGCATCCCCTCTGCCTGAGAGAGAAGCCAAGTGTGGGGAAGGCGCAGCACACCGCCCCCGGAGAAGAGGATTCCTTGACCTTGGGTTCGGGAAATTCTCGGGAAGCAACTAGCCTACCGTGGCACGAACATCAGGCCGGTGGCAAGACAAGTGTCACCTGCTCCCTGTGCGGAGAGATGGAAGCCTGGCTGCCAAGGAGACATGAGGGGACGACTAAGGCAGTGGCGCGTGCTCCACACTGAGGAAGGAGTCTCGGCAGAAAGCATGTCTGTCCTGAACCTGTGGACCCAAGATTACAGCATCTCCTTGGCCACCTGTCCCAAGGGCAGACTTGGGCTTGCCACCAGGTGCCATACCCGGAACTCGCAGAAACAACCCCATGGAGAAACGGTCAGTCAGATGCCGTCTTCCACCAAGATGTGGCAGCATTGTGGGTGGCTGGGGGTGTGCCGGGGAAAGAGGGGAGACAGTCTCCCACAGTTCCCCATCCCAGTGCACGGGTCGTGTGCAGTGATCCTGTTGCCTCCTCTCTCCTGTGGTGAAGGCACTGGACTAGACCCCGAGTCTGCCTGAGCGCCAGAGCAAAAGGCAAAGTCTTACCTACCCCAGGAGATGGTAATAGGCATAGAGTACCATGCTAGGCCACGCACGCTGCTGCAAGGTTGTGACTCTGTCTGCTTAGTTCGGCATAGCAAGGTGAACCCCGGGCGTAAACTCGGAGCCCGGGAAAGCAAGTCCCAAGAGGCACCAGCTCTCCCGCCGCTCTTCTTCCCTGCCGAGCAGAGTGAACACCCAAAGCCTTTCTGAGGAAGCAGCAGCGAAGTGCGGTTCATTCCAAGCTGAAAACCTCTCAGAAAGCATCGCAGTCGCTAGGAAATCAGAGTATGATCTGTTGGCTGCTGTTGCTGCTTGCCCCTGCCTAGTATTCGCAGCACGATGGGGAAACTCGCATAGAGCGAAAGCCTCTTTGCCGTGGCCTCTCCTCTGGGAAAGCACAGCATTCTTTGGGAAATCAGAGTTCCGTCTGAGGGATTCTCCTGTTGCCTGAGCTGGTCTCCGCAGCACTGTGTGATAAACCCGCATGGAGCGATATCCTCTATCCCGGGCATCCCCTCTGCCTGAGAGAAAAGCGCGGTTGCGCCTATGGAAAGAGGCTTAAGGAAAGGGACACGTTTTTCACTGCGCTCCCCAGGAGCATATCTGTGAAAGTTGCAGCACGCTGCCCGGGAAGAAGAGCAGGAGCCATTGTCCTTCTGGTCCGGAAACGGTTGCGAAGCAGGAGAGCCGGCAATACAAGTATCACCCGCTCCCAATGCAGAGAGAGAGAAGCCTGGCTGCTTAGGAGGCAGGAGGGGATGTGTAGGGCAGGGCGCGTGTTCCACTCTTAGGAAGGAGTATAAGCAGAAAGCATGCCTGTCCTGAGCCTCTGGGCCCAAGGAGACAGCAGCTCCTTGGCCACCTGCCCTTGGGGCAGACATGCGCTAGCCACCAGGTGCCTACGCTAAACTCGCAGAAACAGCTCCCTGAAATAACGGGGAGTCAGATGCCGTCTTCCTCCAGGATGTGGAAGCTTGGATGAGGAACGGGGTTAAAGGGGTAGCAGTGGGCACAGTCCCTCAAAGCTCCCTAATCTGTGCACAGGCCGTGTGCAGGGATCCTGTCGCCTCCTCTCTCCTGTGGTGAAGGCACTGGCCTAGACCCCGAGTCTGCCTGAGAGCCGGAGCAAAAGGCAAAGCCTAAGCTACCCCAGGATAAGGTAATAGGCATAGAGTGCCATGCTAGGCCAAGCACGCTGCTGCAGGGTTGTGACTGTGTCTGCTTAGCTCGGCATAGCAAGGTGAATTCTGGGAGTAAACTCAGAGCCCGGGAAAGCAAGTCCCAAGAGGCATCAGCTCTCCCGCGGCTCTTCTTCCCTGCCGCGCAGAGTGAACACCCAAAAACTCTCTGAGAAGCAGCAGCGAAGTGCTGTTCGCTCCAAGACAAAGACTCTGAGAAAGCACTGCATTCGCTGACAAATGTTCTGCGGGCTGCTGCTGCTTGCCTGAGCCCAGTCTCGCGGTGGGAGAAACCCGTATACAGCGAAAGCCGCTTTGCCTGGCCTTCTCCCCTGGGAAAGCACAGAGTTCCTTGGAAAATCAGCATTGGGTTTGGGGATGCTGCTGCTGCTTGCCTGAGCTAGTCTTCGCAGCTCGGTGGAAGATACCCGCATGGAGCGAAATGCTCTTTGGCCTAGCATCCCCTCTGCCTGAGAGAGAAGCCAAGTGTGGGGAAGGCGCAGCACACCGCCCCCGGAGAAGAGGATTCCTTGACCTTGGGTTCGGGAAATTCTCGGGAAGCAACTAGCCTACCGTGGCACGAACATCAGGCCGGTGGCAAGACAAGTGTCACCTGCTCCCTGTGCGGAGAGATGGAAGCCTGGCTGCCAAGGAGACATGAGGGGACGACTAAGGCAGTGGCGCGTGCTCCACACTGAGGAAGGAGTCTCGGCAGAAAGCATGTCTGTCCTGAACCTGTGGACCCAAGATTACAGCATCTCCTTGGCCACCTGTCCCAAGGGCAGACTTGGGCTTGCCACCAGGTGCCATACCCGGAACTCGCAGAAACAACCCCATGGAGAAACGGTCAGTCAGATGCCGTCTTCCACCAAGATGTGGCAGCATTGTGGGTGGCTGGGGGTGTGCCGGGGAAAGAGGGGAGACAGTCTCCCACAGTTCCCCATCCCAGTGCACGGGTCGTGTGCAGTGATCCTGTTGCCTCCTCTCTCCTGTGGTGAAGGCACTGGACTAGACCCCGAGTCTGCCTGAGCGCCAGAGCAAAAGGCAAAGTCTTACCTACCCCAGGAGATGGTAATAGGCATAGAGTACCATGCTAGGCCACGCACGCTGCTGCAAGGTTGTGACTCTGTCTGCTTAGTTCGGCATAGCAAGGTGAACCCCGGGCGTAAACTCGGAGCCCGGGAAAGCAAGTCCCAAGAGGCACCAGCTCTCCCGCCGCTCTTCTTCCCTGCCGAGCAGAGTGAACACCCAAAGCCTTTCTGAGGAAGCAGCAGCGAAGTGCGGTTCATTCCAAGCTGAAAACCTCTCAGAAAGCATCGCAGTCGCTAGGAAATCAGAGTATGATCTGTTGGCTGCTGTTGCTGCTTGCCCCTGCCTAGTATTCGCAGCACGATGGGGAAACTCGCATAGAGCGAAAGCCTCTTTGCCGTGGCCTCTCCTCTGGGAAAGCACAGCATTCTTTGGGAAATCAGAGTTCCGTCTGAGGGATTCTCCTGTTGCCTGAGCTGGTCTCCGCAGCACTGTGTGATAAACCCGCATGGAGCGATATCCTCTATCCCGGGCATCCCCTCTGCCTGAGAGAAAAGCGCGGTTGCGCCTATGGAAAGAGGCTTAAGGAAAGGGACACGTTTTTCACTGCGCTCCCCAGGAGCATATCTGTGAAAGTTGCAGCACGCTGCCCGGGAAGAAGAGCAGGAGCCATTGTCCTTCTGGTCCGGAAACGGTTGCGAAGCAGGAGAGCCGGCAATACAAGTATCACCCGCTCCCAATGCAGAGAGAGAGAAGCCTGGCTGCTTAGGAGGCAGGAGGGGATGTGTAGGGCAGGGCGCGTGTTCCACTCTTAGGAAGGAGTATAAGCAGAAAGCATGCCTGTCCTGAGCCTCTGGGCCCAAGGAGACAGCAGCTCCTTGGCCACCTGCCCTTGGGGCAGACATGCGCTAGCCACCAGGTGCCTACGCTAAACTCGCAGAAACAGCTCCCTGAAATAACGGGGAGTCAGATGCCGTCTTCCTCCAGGATGTGGAAGCTTGGATGAGGAACGGGGTTAAAGGGGTAGCAGTGGGCACAGTCCCTCAAAGCTCCCTAATCTGTGCACAGGCCGTGTGCAGGGATCCTGTCGCCTCCTCTCTCCTGTGGTGAAGGCACTGGCCTAGACCCCGAGTCTGCCTGAGAGCCGGAGCAAAAGGCAAAGCCTAAGCTACCCCAGGATAAGGTAATAGGCATAGAGTGCCATGCTAGGCCAAGCACGCTGCTGCAGGGTTGTGACTGTGTCTGCTTAGCTCGGCATAGCAAGGTGAATTCTGGGAGTAAACTCAGAGCCCGGGAAAGCAAGTCCCAAGAGGCATCAGCTCTCCCGCGGCTCTTCTTCCCTGCCGCGCAGAGTGAACACCCAAAAACTCTCTGAGAAGCAGCAGCGAAGTGCTGTTCGCTCCAAGACAAAGACTCTGAGAAAGCACTGCATTCGCTGACAAATGTTCTGCGGGCTGCTGCTGCTTGCCTGAGCCCAGTCTCGCGGTGGGAGAAACCCGTATACAGCGAAAGCCGCTTTGCCTGGCCTTCTCCCCTGGGAAAGCACAGAGTTCCTTGGAAAATCAGCATTGGGTTTGGGGATGCTGCTGCTGCTTGCCTGAGCTAGTCTTCGCAGCTCGGTGGAAGATACCCGCATGGAGCGAAATGCTCTTTGGCCTAGCATCCCCTCTGCCTGAGAGAGAAGCCAAGTGTGGGGAAGGCGCAGCACACCGCCCCCGGAGAAGAGGATTCCTTGACCTTGGGTTCGGGAAATTCTCGGGAAGCAACTAGCCTACCGTGGCACGAACATCAGGCCGGTGGCAAGACAAGTGTCACCTGCTCCCTGTGCGGAGAGATGGAAGCCTGGCTGCCAAGGAGACATGAGGGGACGACTAAGGCAGTGGCGCGTGCTCCACACTGAGGAAGGAGTCTCGGCAGAAAGCATGTCTGTCCTGAACCTGTGGACCCAAGATTACAGCATCTCCTTGGCCACCTGTCCCAAGGGCAGACTTGGGCTTGCCACCAGGTGCCATACCCGGAACTCGCAGAAACAACCCCATGGAGAAACGGTCAGTCAGATGCCGTCTTCCACCAAGATGTGGCAGCATTGTGGGTGGCTGGGGGTGTGCCGGGGAAAGAGGGGAGACAGTCTCCCACAGTTCCCCATCCCAGTGCACGGGTCGTGTGCAGTGATCCTGTTGCCTCCTCTCTCCTGTGGTGAAGGCACTGGACTAGACCCCGAGTCTGCCTGAGCGCCAGAGCAAAAGGCAAAGTCTTACCTACCCCAGGAGATGGTAATAGGCATAGAGTACCATGCTAGGCCACGCACGCTGCTGCAAGGTTGTGACTCTGTCTGCTTAGTTCGGCATAGCAAGGTGAACCCCGGGCGTAAACTCGGAGCCCGGGAAAGCAAGTCCCAAGAGGCACCAGCTCTCCCGCCGCTCTTCTTCCCTGCCGAGCAGAGTGAACACCCAAAGCCTTTCTGAGGAAGCAGCAGCGAAGTGCGGTTCATTCCAAGCTGAAAACCTCTCAGAAAGCATCGCAGTCGCTAGGAAATCAGAGTATGATCTGTTGGCTGCTGTTGCTGCTTGCCCCTGCCTAGTATTCGCAGCACGATGGGGAAACTCGCATAGAGCGAAAGCCTCTTTGCCGTGGCCTCTCCTCTGGGAAAGCACAGCATTCTTTGGGAAATCAGAGTTCCGTCTGAGGGATTCTCCTGTTGCCTGAGCTGGTCTCCGCAGCACTGTGTGATAAACCCGCATGGAGCGATATCCTCTATCCCGGGCATCCCCTCTGCCTGAGAGAAAAGCGCGGTTGCGCCTATGGAAAGAGGCTTAAGGAAAGGGACACGTTTTTCACTGCGCTCCCCAGGAGCATATCTGTGAAAGTTGCAGCACGCTGCCCGGGAAGAAGAGCAGGAGCCATTGTCCTTCTGGTCCGGAAACGGTTGCGAAGCAGGAGAGCCGGCAATACAAGTATCACCCGCTCCCAATGCAGAGAGAGAGAAGCCTGGCTGCTTAGGAGGCAGGAGGGGATGTGTAGGGCAGGGCGCGTGTTCCACTCTTAGGAAGGAGTATAAGCAGAAAGCATGCCTGTCCTGAGCCTCTGGGCCCAAGGAGACAGCAGCTCCTTGGCCACCTGCCCTTGGGGCAGACATGCGCTAGCCACCAGGTGCCTACGCTAAACTCGCAGAAACAGCTCCCTGAAATAACGGGGAGTCAGATGCCGTCTTCCTCCAGGATGTGGAAGCTTGGATGAGGAACGGGGTTAAAGGGGTAGCAGTGGGCACAGTCCCTCAAAGCTCCCTAATCTGTGCACAGGCCGTGTGCAGGGATCCTGTCGCCTCCTCTCTCCTGTGGTGAAGGCACTGGCCTAGACCCCGAGTCTGCCTGAGAGCCGGAGCAAAAGGCAAAGCCTAAGCTACCCCAGGATAAGGTAATAGGCATAGAGTGCCATGCTAGGCCAAGCACGCTGCTGCAGGGTTGTGACTGTGTCTGCTTAGCTCGGCATAGCAAGGTGAATTCTGGGAGTAAACTCAGAGCCCGGGAAAGCAAGTCCCAAGAGGCATCAGCTCTCCCGCGGCTCTTCTTCCCTGCCGCGCAGAGTGAACACCCAAAAACTCTCTGAGAAGCAGCAGCGAAGTGCTGTTCGCTCCAAGACAAAGACTCTGAGAAAGCACTGCATTCGCTGACAAATGTTCTGCGGGCTGCTGCTGCTTGCCTGAGCCCAGTCTCGCGGTGGGAGAAACCCGTATACAGCGAAAGCCGCTTTGCCTGGCCTTCTCCCCTGGGAAAGCACAGAGTTCCTTGGAAAATCAGCATTGGGTTTGGGGATGCTGCTGCTGCTTGCCTGAGCTAGTCTTCGCAGCTCGGTGGAAGATACCCGCATGGAGCGAAATGCTCTTTGGCCTAGCATCCCCTCTGCCTGAGAGAGAAGCCAAGTGTGGGGAAGGCGCAGCACACCGCCCCCGGAGAAGAGGATTCCTTGACCTTGGGTTCGGGAAATTCTCGGGAAGCAACTAGCCTACCGTGGCACGAACATCAGGCCGGTGGCAAGACAAGTGTCACCTGCTCCCTGTGCGGAGAGATGGAAGCCTGGCTGCCAAGGAGACATGAGGGGACGACTAAGGCAGTGGCGCGTGCTCCACACTGAGGAAGGAGTCTCGGCAGAAAGCATGTCTGTCCTGAACCTGTGGACCCAAGATTACAGCATCTCCTTGGCCACCTGTCCCAAGGGCAGACTTGGGCTTGCCACCAGGTGCCATACCCGGAACTCGCAGAAACAACCCCATGGAGAAACGGTCAGTCAGATGCCGTCTTCCACCAAGATGTGGCAGCATTGTGGGTGGCTGGGGGTGTGCCGGGGAAAGAGGGGAGACAGTCTCCCACAGTTCCCCATCCCAGTGCACGGGTCGTGTGCAGTGATCCTGTTGCCTCCTCTCTCCTGTGGTGAAGGCACTGGACTAGACCCCGAGTCTGCCTGAGCGCCAGAGCAAAAGGCAAAGTCTTACCTACCCCAGGAGATGGTAATAGGCATAGAGTACCATGCTAGGTCACGCACGCTGCTGCAAGGTTGTGACTCTGTCTGCTTAGTTCGGCATAGCAAGGTGAACCCCGGGCGTAAACTCGGAGCCCGGGAAAGCAAGTCCCAAGAGGCACCAGCTCTCCCGCCGCTCTTCTTCCCTGCCGAGCAGAGTGAACACCCAAAGCCTTTCTGAGGAAGCAGCAGCGAAGTGCGGTTCATTCCAAGCTGAAAACCTCTCAGAAAGCATCGCAGTCGCTAGGAAATCAGAGTATGATCTGTTGGCTGCTGTTGCTGCTTGCCCCTGCCTAGTATTCGCAGCACGATGGGGAAACTCGCATAGAGCGAAAGCCTCTTTGCCGTGGCCTCTCCTCTGGGAAAGCACAGCATTCTTTGGGAAATCAGAGTTCCGTCTGAGGGATTCTCCTGTTGCCTGAGCTGGTCTCCGCAGCACTGTGTGATAAACCCGCATGGAGCGATATCCTCTATCCCGGGCATCCCCTCTGCCTGAGAGAAAAGCGCGGTTGCGCCTATGGAAAGAGGCTTAAGGAAAGGGACACGTTTTTCACTGCGCTCCCCAGGAGCATATCTGTGAAAGTTGCAGCACGCTGCCCGGGAAGAAGAGCAGGAGCCATTGTCCTTCTGGTCCGGAAACGGTTGCGAAGCAGGAGAGCCGGCAATACAAGTATCACCCGCTCCCAATGCAGAGAGAGAGAAGCCTGGCTGCTTAGGAGGCAGGAGGGGATGTGTAGGGCAGGGCGCGTGTTCCACTCTTAGGAAGGAGTATAAGCAGAAAGCATGCCTGTCCTGAGCCTCTGGGCCCAAGGAGACAGCAGCTCCTTGGCCACCTGCCCTTGGGGCAGACATGCGCTAGCCACCAGGTGCCTACGCTAAACTCGCAGAAACAGCTCCCTGAAATAACGGGGAGTCAGATGCCGTCTTCCTCCAGGATGTGGAAGCTTGGATGAGGAACGGGGTTAAAGGGGTAGCAGTGGGCACAGTCCCTCAAAGCTCCCTAATCTGTGCACAGGCCGTGTGCAGGGATCCTGTCGCCTCCTCTCTCCTGTGGTGAAGGCACTGGCCTAGACCCCGAGTCTGCCTGAGAGCCGGAGCAAAAGGCAAAGCCTAAGCTACCCCAGGATAAGGTAATAGGCATAGAGTGCCATGCTAGGCCAAGCACGCTGCTGCAGGGTTGTGACTGTGTCTGCTTAGCTCGGCATAGCAAGGTGAATTCTGGGAGTAAACTCAGAGCCCGGGAAAGCAAGTCCCAAGAGGCATCAGCTCTCCCGCGGCTCTTCTTCCCTGCCGCGCAGAGTGAACACCCAAAAACTCTCTGAGAAGCAGCAGCGAAGTGCTGTTCGCTCCAAGACAAAGACTCTGAGAAAGCACTGCATTCGCTGACAAATGTTCTGCGGGCTGCTGCTGCTTGCCTGAGCCCAGTCTCGCGGTGGGAGAAACCCGTATACAGCGAAAGCCGCTTTGCCTGGCCTTCTCCCCTGGGAAAGCACAGAGTTCCTTGGAAAATCAGCATTGGGTTTGGGGATGCTGCTGCTGCTTGCCTGAGCTAGTCTTCGCAGCTCGGTGGAAGATACCCGCATGGAGCGAAATGCTCTTTGGCCTAGCATCCCCTCTGCCTGAGAGAGAAGCCAAGTGTGGGGAAGGCGCAGCACACCGCCCCCGGAGAAGAGGATTCCTTGACCTTGGGTTCGGGAAATTCTCGGGAAGCAACTAGCCTACCGTGGCACGAACATCAGGCCGGTGGCAAGACAAGTGTCACCTGCTCCCTGTGCGGAGAGATGGAAGCCTGGCTGCCAAGGAGACATGAGGGGACGACTAAGGCAGTGGCGCGTGCTCCACACTGAGGAAGGAGTCTCGGCAGAAAGCATGTCTGTCCTGAACCTGTGGACCCAAGATTACAGCATCTCCTTGGCCACCTGTCCCAAGGGCAGACTTGGGCTTGCCACCAGGTGCCATACCCGGAACTCGCAGAAACAACCCCATGGAGAAACGGTCAGTCAGATGCCGTCTTCCACCAAGATGTGGCAGCATTGTGGGTGGCTGGGGGTGTGCCGGGGAAAGAGGGGAGACAGTCTCCCACAGTTCCCCATCCCAGTGCACGGGTCGTGTGCAGTGATCCTGTTGCCTCCTCTCTCCTGTGGTGAAGGCACTGGACTAGACCCCGAGTCTGCCTGAGCGCCAGAGCAAAAGGCAAAGTCTTACCTACCCCAGGAGATGGTAATAGGCATAGAGTACCATGCTAGGCCACGCACGCTGCTGCAAGGTTGTGACTCTGTCTGCTTAGTTCGGCATAGCAAGGTGAACCCCGGGCGTAAACTCGGAGCCCGGGAAAGCAAGTCCCAAGAGGCACCAGCTCTCCCGCCGCTCTTCTTCCCTGCCGAGCAGAGTGAACACCCAAAGCCTTTCTGAGGAAGCAGCAGCGAAGTGCGGTTCATTCCAAGCTGAAAACCTCTCAGAAAGCATCGCAGTCGCTAGGAAATCAGAGTATGATCTGTTGGCTGCTGTTGCTGCTTGCCCCTGCCTAGTATTCGCAGCACGATGGGGAAACTCGCATAGAGCGAAAGCCTCTTTGCCGTGGCCTCTCCTCTGGGAAAGCACAGCATTCTTTGGGAAATCAGAGTTCCGTCTGAGGGATTCTCCTGTTGCCTGAGCTGGTCTCCGCAGCACTGTGTGATAAACCCGCATGGAGCGATATCCTCTATCCCGGGCATCCCCTCTGCCTGAGAGAAAAGCGCGGTTGCGCCTATGGAAAGAGGCTTAAGGAAAGGGACACGTTTTTCACTGCGCTCCCCAGGAGCATATCTGTGAAAGTTGCAGCACGCTGCCCGGGAAGAAGAGCAGGAGCCATTGTCCTTCTGGTCCGGAAACGGTTGCGAAGCAGGAGAGCCGGCAATACAAGTATCACCCGCTCCCAATGCAGAGAGAGAGAAGCCTGGCTGCTTAGGAGGCAGGAGGGGATGTGTAGGGCAGGGCGCGTGTTCCACTCTTAGGAAGGAGTATAAGCAGAAAGCATGCCTGTCCTGAGCCTCTGGGCCCAAGGAGACAGCAGCTCCTTGGCCACCTGCCCTTGGGGCAGACATGCGCTAGCCACCAGGTGCCTACGCTAAACTCGCAGAAACAGCTCCCTGAAATAACGGGGAGTCAGATGCCGTCTTCCTCCAGGATGTGGAAGCTTGGATGAGGAACGGGGTTAAAGGGGTAGCAGTGGGCACAGTCCCTCAAAGCTCCCTAATCTGTGCACAGGCCGTGTGCAGGGATCCTGTCGCCTCCTCTCTCCTGTGGTGAAGGCACTGGCCTAGACCCCGAGTCTGCCTGAGAGCCGGAGCAAAAGGCAAAGCCTAAGCTACCCCAGGATAAGGTAATAGGCATAGAGTGCCATGCTAGGCCAAGCACGCTGCTGCAGGGTTGTGACTGTGTCTGCTTAGCTCGGCATAGCAAGGTGAATTCTGGGAGTAAACTCAGAGCCCGGGAAAGCAAGTCCCAAGAGGCATCAGCTCTCCCGCGGCTCTTCTTCCCTGCCGCGCAGAGTGAACACCCAAAAACTCTCTGAGAAGCAGCAGCGAAGTGCTGTTCGCTCCAAGACAAAGACTCTGAGAAAGCACTGCATTCGCTGACAAATGTTCTGCGGGCTGCTGCTGCTTGCCTGAGCCCAGTCTCGCGGTGGGAGAAACCCGTATACAGCGAAAGCCGCTTTGCCTGGCCTTCTCCCCTGGGAAAGCACAGAGTTCCTTGGAAAATCAGCATTGGGTTTGGGGATGCTGCTGCTGCTTGCCTGAGCTAGTCTTCGCAGCTCGGTGGAAGATACCCGCATGGAGCGAAATGCTCTTTGGCCTAGCATCCCCTCTGCCTGAGAGAGAAGCCAAGTGTGGGGAAGGCGCAGCACACCGCCCCCGGAGAAGAGGATTCCTTGACCTTGGGTTCGGGAAATTCTCGGGAAGCAACTAGCCTACCGTGGCACGAACATCAGGCCGGTGGCAAGACAAGTGTCACCTGCTCCCTGTGCGGAGAGATGGAAGCCTGGCTGCCAAGGAGACATGAGGGGACGACTAAGGCAGTGGCGCGTGCTCCACACTGAGGAAGGAGTCTCGGCAGAAAGCATGTCTGTCCTGAACCTGTGGACCCAAGATTACAGCATCTCCTTGGCCACCTGTCCCAAGGGCAGACTTGGGCTTGCCACCAGGTGCCATACCCGGAACTCGCAGAAACAACCCCATGGAGAAACGGTCAGTCAGATGCCGTCTTCCACCAAGATGTGGCAGCATTGTGGGTGGCTGGGGGTGTGCCGGGGAAAGAGGGGAGACAGTCTCCCACAGTTCCCCATCCCAGTGCACGGGTCGTGTGCAGTGATCCTGTTGCCTCCTCTCTCCTGTGGTGAAGGCACTGGACTAGACCCCGAGTCTGCCTGAGCGCCAGAGCAAAAGGCAAAGTCTTACCTACCCCAGGAGATGGTAATAGGCATAGAGTACCATGCTAGGTCACGCACGCTGCTGCAAGGTTGTGACTCTGTCTGCTTAGTTCGGCATAGCAAGGTGAACCCCGGGCGTAAACTCGGAGCCCGGGAAAGCAAGTCCCAAGAGGCACCAGCTCTCCCGCCGCTCTTCTTCCCTGCCGAGCAGAGTGAACACCCAAAGCCTTTCTGAGGAAGCAGCAGCGAAGTGCGGTTCATTCCAAGCTGAAAACCTCTCAGAAAGCATCGCAGTCGCTAGGAAATCAGAGTATGATCTGTTGGCTGCTGTTGCTGCTTGCCCCTGCCTAGTATTCGCAGCACGATGGGGAAACTCGCATAGAGCGAAAGCCTCTTTGCCGTGGCCTCTCCTCTGGGAAAGCACAGCATTCTTTGGGAAATCAGAGTTCCGTCTGAGGGATTCTCCTGTTGCCTGAGCTGGTCTCCGCAGCACTGTGTGATAAACCCGCATGGAGCGATATCCTCTATCCCGGGCATCCCCTCTGCCTGAGAGAAAAGCGCGGTTGCGCCTATGGAAAGAGGCTTAAGGAAAGGGACACGTTTTTCACTGCGCTCCCCAGGAGCATATCTGTGAAAGTTGCAGCACGCTGCCCGGGAAGAAGAGCAGGAGCCATTGTCCTTCTGGTCCGGAAACGGTTGCGAAGCAGGAGAGCCGGCAATACAAGTATCACCCGCTCCCAATGCAGAGAGAGAGAAGCCTGGCTGCTTAGGAGGCAGGAGGGGATGTGTAGGGCAGGGCGCGTGTTCCACTCTTAGGAAGGAGTATAAGCAGAAAGCATGCCTGTCCTGAGCCTCTGGGCCCAAGGAGACAGCAGCTCCTTGGCCACCTGCCCTTGGGGCAGACATGCGCTAGCCACCAGGTGCCTACGCTAAACTCGCAGAAACAGCTCCCTGAAATAACGGGGAGTCAGATGCCGTCTTCCTCCAGGATGTGGAAGCTTGGATGAGGAACGGGGTTAAAGGGGTAGCAGTGGGCACAGTCCCTCAAAGCTCCCTAATCTGTGCACAGGCCGTGTGCAGGGATCCTGTCGCCTCCTCTCTCCTGTGGTGAAGGCACTGGCCTAGACCCCGAGTCTGCCTGAGAGCCGGAGCAAAAGGCAAAGCCTAAGCTACCCCAGGATAAGGTAATAGGCATAGAGTGCCATGCTAGGCCAAGCACGCTGCTGCAGGGTTGTGACTGTGTCTGCTTAGCTCGGCATAGCAAGGTGAATTCTGGGAGTAAACTCAGAGCCCGGGAAAGCAAGTCCCAAGAGGCATCAGCTCTCCCGCGGCTCTTCTTCCCTGCCGCGCAGAGTGAACACCCAAAAACTCTCTGAGAAGCAGCAGCGAAGTGCTGTTCGCTCCAAGACAAAGACTCTGAGAAAGCACTGCATTCGCTGACAAATGTTCTGCGGGCTGCTGCTGCTTGCCTGAGCCCAGTCTCGCGGTGGGAGAAACCCGTATACAGCGAAAGCCGCTTTGCCTGGCCTTCTCCCCTGGGAAAGCACAGAGTTCCTTGGAAAATCAGCATTGGGTTTGGGGATGCTGCTGCTGCTTGCCTGAGCTAGTCTTCGCAGCTCGGTGGAAGATACCCGCATGGAGCGAAATGCTCTTTGGCCTAGCATCCCCTCTGCCTGAGAGAGAAGCCAAGTGTGGGGAAGGCGCAGCACACCGCCCCCGGAGAAGAGGATTCCTTGACCTTGGGTTCGGGAAATTCTCGGGAAGCAACTAGCCTACCGTGGCACGAACATCAGGCCGGTGGCAAGACAAGTGTCACCTGCTCCCTGTGCGGAGAGATGGAAGCCTGGCTGCCAAGGAGACATGAGGGGACGACTAAGGCAGTGGCGCGTGCTCCACACTGAGGAAGGAGTCTCGGCAGAAAGCATGTCTGTCCTGAACCTGTGGACCCAAGATTACAGCATCTCCTTGGCCACCTGTCCCAAGGGCAGACTTGGGCTTGCCACCAGGTGCCATACCCGGAACTCGCAGAAACAACCCCATGGAGAAACGGTCAGTCAGATGCCGTCTTCCACCAAGATGTGGCAGCATTGTGGGTGGCTGGGGGTGTGCCGGGGAAAGAGGGGAGACAGTCTCCCACAGTTCCCCATCCCAGTGCACGGGTCGTGTGCAGTGATCCTGTTGCCTCCTCTCTCCTGTGGTGAAGGCACTGGACTAGACCCCGAGTCTGCCTGAGCGCCAGAGCAAAAGGCAAAGTCTTACCTACCCCAGGAGATGGTAATAGGCATAGAGTACCATGCTAGGCCACGCACGCTGCTGCAAGGTTGTGACTCTGTCTGCTTAGTTCGGCATAGCAAGGTGAACCCCGGGCGTAAACTCGGAGCCCGGGAAAGCAAGTCCCAAGAGGCACCAGCTCTCCCGCCGCTCTTCTTCCCTGCCGAGCAGAGTGAACACCCAAAGCCTTTCTGAGGAAGCAGCAGCGAAGTGCGGTTCATTCCAAGCTGAAAACCTCTCAGAAAGCATCGCAGTCGCTAGGAAATCAGAGTATGATCTGTTGGCTGCTGTTGCTGCTTGCCCCTGCCTAGTATTCGCAGCACGATGGGGAAACTCGCATAGAGCGAAAGCCTCTTTGCCGTGGCCTCTCCTCTGGGAAAGCACAGCATTCTTTGGGAAATCAGAGTTCCGTCTGAGGGATTCTCCTGTTGCCTGAGCTGGTCTCCGCAGCACTGTGTGATAAACCCGCATGGAGCGATATCCTCTATCCCGGGCATCCCCTCTGCCTGAGAGAAAAGCGCGGTTGCGCCTATGGAAAGAGGCTTAAGGAAAGGGACACGTTTTTCACTGCGCTCCCCAGGAGCATATCTGTGAAAGTTGCAGCACGCTGCCCGGGAAGAAGAGCAGGAGCCATTGTCCTTCTGGTCCGGAAACGGTTGCGAAGCAGGAGAGCCGGCAATACAAGTATCACCCGCTCCCAATGCAGAGAGAGAGAAGCCTGGCTGCTTAGGAGGCAGGAGGGGATGTGTAGGGCAGGGCGCGTGTTCCACTCTTAGGAAGGAGTATAAGCAGAAAGCATGCCTGTCCTGAGCCTCTGGGCCCAAGGAGACAGCAGCTCCTTGGCCACCTGCCCTTGGGGCAGACATGCGCTAGCCACCAGGTGCCTACGCTAAACTCGCAGAAACAGCTCCCTGAAATAACGGGGAGTCAGATGCCGTCTTCCTCCAGGATGTGGAAGCTTGGATGAGGAACGGGGTTAAAGGGGTAGCAGTGGGCACAGTCCCTCAAAGCTCCCTAATCTGTGCACAGGCCGTGTGCAGGGATCCTGTCGCCTCCTCTCTCCTGTGGTGAAGGCACTGGCCTAGACCCCGAGTCTGCCTGAGAGCCGGAGCAAAAGGCAAAGCCTAAGCTACCCCAGGATAAGGTAATAGGCATAGAGTGCCATGCTAGGCCAAGCACGCTGCTGCAGGGTTGTGACTGTGTCTGCTTAGCTCGGCATAGCAAGGTGAATTCTGGGAGTAAACTCAGAGCCCGGGAAAGCAAGTCCCAAGAGGCATCAGCTCTCCCGCGGCTCTTCTTCCCTGCCGCGCAGAGTGAACACCCAAAAACTCTCTGAGAAGCAGCAGCGAAGTGCTGTTCGCTCCAAGACAAAGACTCTGAGAAAGCACTGCATTCGCTGACAAATGTTCTGCGGGCTGCTGCTGCTTGCCTGAGCCCAGTCTCGCGGTGGGAGAAACCCGTATACAGCGAAAGCCGCTTTGCCTGGCCTTCTCCCCTGGGAAAGCACAGAGTTCCTTGGAAAATCAGCATTGGGTTTGGGGATGCTGCTGCTGCTTGCCTGAGCTAGTCTTCGCAGCTCGGTGGAAGATACCCGCATGGAGCGAAATGCTCTTTGGCCTAGCATCCCCTCTGCCTGAGAGAGAAGCCAAGTGTGGGGAAGGCGCAGCACACCGCCCCCGGAGAAGAGGATTCCTTGACCTTGGGTTCGGGAAATTCTCGGGAAGCAACTAGCCTACCGTGGCACGAACATCAGGCCGGTGGCAAGACAAGTGTCACCTGCTCCCTGTGCGGAGAGATGGAAGCCTGGCTGCCAAGGAGACATGAGGGGACGACTAAGGCAGTGGCGCGTGCTCCACACTGAGGAAGGAGTCTCGGCAGAAAGCATGTCTGTCCTGAACCTGTGGACCCAAGATTACAGCATCTCCTTGGCCACCTGTCCCAAGGGCAGACTTGGGCTTGCCACCAGGTGCCATACCCGGAACTCGCAGAAACAACCCCATGGAGAAACGGTCAGTCAGATGCCGTCTTCCACCAAGATGTGGCAGCATTGTGGGTGGCTGGGGGTGTGCCGGGGAAAGAGGGGAGACAGTCTCCCACAGTTCCCCATCCCAGTGCACGGGTCGTGTGCAGTGATCCTGTTGCCTCCTCTCTCCTGTGGTGAAGGCACTGGACTAGACCCCGAGTCTGCCTGAGCGCCAGAGCAAAAGGCAAAGTCTTACCTACCCCAGGAGATGGTAATAGGCATAGAGTACCATGCTAGGCCACGCACGCTGCTGCAAGGTTGTGACTCTGTCTGCTTAGTTCGGCATAGCAAGGTGAACCCCGGGCGTAAACTCGGAGCCCGGGAAAGCAAGTCCCAAGAGGCACCAGCTCTCCCGCCGCTCTTCTTCCCTGCCGAGCAGAGTGAACACCCAAAGCCTTTCTGAGGAAGCAGCAGCGAAGTGCGGTTCATTCCAAGCTGAAAACCTCTCAGAAAGCATCGCAGTCGCTAGGAAATCAGAGTATGATCTGTTGGCTGCTGTTGCTGCTTGCCCCTGCCTAGTATTCGCAGCACGATGGGGAAACTCGCATAGAGCGAAAGCCTCTTTGCCGTGGCCTCTCCTCTGGGAAAGCACAGCATTCTTTGGGAAATCAGAGTTCCGTCTGAGGGATTCTCCTGTTGCCTGAGCTGGTCTCCGCAGCACTGTGTGATAAACCCGCATGGAGCGATATCCTCTATCCCGGGCATCCCCTCTGCCTGAGAGAAAAGCGCGGTTGCGCCTATGGAAAGAGGCTTAAGGAAAGGGACACGTTTTTCACTGCGCTCCCCAGGAGCATATCTGTGAAAGTTGCAGCACGCTGCCCGGGAAGAAGAGCAGGAGCCATTGTCCTTCTGGTCCGGAAACGGTTGCGAAGCAGGAGAGCCGGCAATACAAGTATCACCCGCTCCCAATGCAGAGAGAGAGAAGCCTGGCTGCTTAGGAGGCAGGAGGGGATGTGTAGGGCAGGGCGCGTGTTCCACTCTTAGGAAGGAGTATAAGCAGAAAGCATGCCTGTCCTGAGCCTCTGGGCCCAAGGAGACAGCAGCTCCTTGGCCACCTGCCCTTGGGGCAGACATGCGCTAGCCACCAGGTGCCTACGCTAAACTCGCAGAAACAGCTCCCTGAAATAACGGGGAGTCAGATGCCGTCTTCCTCCAGGATGTGGAAGCTTGGATGAGGAACGGGGTTAAAGGGGTAGCAGTGGGCACAGTCCCTCAAAGCTCCCTAATCTGTGCACAGGCCGTGTGCAGGGATCCTGTCGCCTCCTCTCTCCTGTGGTGAAGGCACTGGCCTAGACCCCGAGTCTGCCTGAGAGCCGGAGCAAAAGGCAAAGCCTAAGCTACCCCAGGATAAGGTAATAGGCATAGAGTGCCATGCTAGGCCAAGCACGCTGCTGCAGGGTTGTGACTGTGTCTGCTTAGCTCGGCATAGCAAGGTGAATTCTGGGAGTAAACTCAGAGCCCGGGAAAGCAAGTCCCAAGAGGCATCAGCTCTCCCGCGGCTCTTCTTCCCTGCCGCGCAGAGTGAACACCCAAAAACTCTCTGAGAAGCAGCAGCGAAGTGCTGTTCGCTCCAAGACAAAGACTCTGAGAAAGCACTGCATTCGCTGACAAATGTTCTGCGGGCTGCTGCTGCTTGCCTGAGCCCAGTCTCGCGGTGGGAGAAACCCGTATACAGCGAAAGCCGCTTTGCCTGGCCTTCTCCCCTGGGAAAGCACAGAGTTCCTTGGAAAATCAGCATTGGGTTTGGGGATGCTGCTGCTGCTTGCCTGAGCTAGTCTTCGCAGCTCGGTGGAAGATACCCGCATGGAGCGAAATGCTCTTTGGCCTAGCATCCCCTCTGCCTGAGAGAGAAGCCAAGTGTGGGGAAGGCGCAGCACACCGCCCCCGGAGAAGAGGATTCCTTGACCTTGGGTTCGGGAAATTCTCGGGAAGCAACTAGCCTACCGTGGCACGAACATCAGGCCGGTGGCAAGACAAGTGTCACCTGCTCCCTGTGCGGAGAGATGGAAGCCTGGCTGCCAAGGAGACATGAGGGGACGACTAAGGCAGTGGCGCGTGCTCCACACTGAGGAAGGAGTCTCGGCAGAAAGCATGTCTGTCCTGAACCTGTGGACCCAAGATTACAGCATCTCCTTGGCCACCTGTCCCAAGGGCAGACTTGGGCTTGCCACCAGGTGCCATACCCGGAACTCGCAGAAACAACCCCATGGAGAAACGGTCAGTCAGATGCCGTCTTCCACCAAGATGTGGCAGCATTGTGGGTGGCTGGGGGTGTGCCGGGGAAAGAGGGGAGACAGTCTCCCACAGTTCCCCATCCCAGTGCACGGGTCGTGTGCAGTGATCCTGTTGCCTCCTCTCTCCTGTGGTGAAGGCACTGGACTAGACCCCGAGTCTGCCTGAGCGCCAGAGCAAAAGGCAAAGTCTTACCTACCCCAGGAGATGGTAATAGGCATAGAGTACCATGCTAGGCCACGCACGCTGCTGCAAGGTTGTGACTCTGTCTGCTTAGTTCGGCATAGCAAGGTGAACCCCGGGCGTAAACTCGGAGCCCGGGAAAGCAAGTCCCAAGAGGCACCAGCTCTCCCGCCGCTCTTCTTCCCTGCCGAGCAGAGTGAACACCCAAAGCCTTTCTGAGGAAGCAGCAGCGAAGTGCGGTTCATTCCAAGCTGAAAACCTCTCAGAAAGCATCGCAGTCGCTAGGAAATCAGAGTATGATCTGTTGGCTGCTGTTGCTGCTTGCCCCTGCCTAGTATTCGCAGCACGATGGGGAAACTCGCATAGAGCGAAAGCCTCTTTGCCGTGGCCTCTCCTCTGGGAAAGCACAGCATTCTTTGGGAAATCAGAGTTCCGTCTGAGGGATTCTCCTGTTGCCTGAGCTGGTCTCCGCAGCACTGTGTGATAAACCCGCATGGAGCGATATCCTCTATCCCGGGCATCCCCTCTGCCTGAGAGAAAAGCGCGGTTGCGCCTATGGAAAGAGGCTTAAGGAAAGGGACACGTTTTTCACTGCGCTCCCCAGGAGCATATCTGTGAAAGTTGCAGCACGCTGCCCGGGAAGAAGAGCAGGAGCCATTGTCCTTCTGGTCCGGAAACGGTTGCGAAGCAGGAGAGCCGGCAATACAAGTATCACCCGCTCCCAATGCAGAGAGAGAGAAGCCTGGCTGCTTAGGAGGCAGGAGGGGATGTGTAGGGCAGGGCGCGTGTTCCACTCTTAGGAAGGAGTATAAGCAGAAAGCATGCCTGTCCTGAGCCTCTGGGCCCAAGGAGACAGCAGCTCCTTGGCCACCTGCCCTTGGGGCAGACATGCGCTAGCCACCAGGTGCCTACGCTAAACTCGCAGAAACAGCTCCCTGAAATAACGGGGAGTCAGATGCCGTCTTCCTCCAGGATGTGGAAGCTTGGATGAGGAACGGGGTTAAAGGGGTAGCAGTGGGCACAGTCCCTCAAAGCTCCCTAATCTGTGCACAGGCCGTGTGCAGGGATCCTGTCGCCTCCTCTCTCCTGTGGTGAAGGCACTGGCCTAGACCCCGAGTCTGCCTGAGAGCCGGAGCAAAAGGCAAAGCCTAAGCTACCCCAGGATAAGGTAATAGGCATAGAGTGCCATGCTAGGCCAAGCACGCTGCTGCAGGGTTGTGACTGTGTCTGCTTAGCTCGGCATAGCAATGTGAATTCTGGGAGTAAACTCAGAGCCCGGGAAAGCAAGTCCCAAGAGGCATCAGCTCTCCCGCGGCTCTTCTTCCCTGCCGCGCAGAGTGAACACCCAAAAACTCTCTGAGAAGCAGCAGCGAAGTGCTGTTCGCTCCAAGACAAAGACTCTGAGAAAGCACTGCATTCGCTGACAAATGTTCTGCGGGCTGCTGCTGCTTGCCTGAGCCCAGTCTCGCGGTGGGAGAAACCCGTATACAGCGAAAGCCGCTTTGCCTGGCCTTCTCCCCTGGGAAAGCACAGAGTTCCTTGGAAAATCAGCATTGGGTTTGGGGATGCTGCTGCTGCTTGCCTGAGCTAGTCTTCGCAGCTCGGTGGAAGATACCCGCATGGAGCGAAATGCTCTTTGGCCTAGCATCCCCTCTGCCTGAGAGAGAAGCCAAGTGTGGGGAAGGCGCAGCACACCGCCCCCGGAGAAGAGGATTCCTTGACCTTGGGTTCGGGAAATTCTCGGGAAGCAACTAGCCTACCGTGGCACGAACATCAGGCCGGTGGCAAGACAAGTGTCACCTGCTCCCTGTGCGGAGAGATGGAAGCCTGGCTGCCAAGGAGACATGAGGGGACGACTAAGGCAGTGGCGCGTGCTCCACACTGAGGAAGGAGTCTCGGCAGAAAGCATGTCTGTCCTGAACCTGTGGACCCAAGATTACAGCATCTCCTTGGCCACCTGTCCCAAGGGCAGACTTGGGCTTGCCACCAGGTGCCATACCCGGAACTCGCAGAAACAACCCCATGGAGAAACGGTCAGTCAGATGCCGTCTTCCACCAAGATGTGGCAGCATTGTGGGTGGCTGGGGGTGTGCCGGGGAAAGAGGGGAGACAGTCTCCCACAGTTCCCCATCCCAGTGCACGGGTCGTGTGCAGTGATCCTGTTGCCTCCTCTCTCCTGTGGTGAAGGCACTGGACTAGACCCCGAGTCTGCCTGAGCGCCAGAGCAAAAGGCAAAGTCTTACCTACCCCAGGAGATGGTAATAGGCATAGAGTACCATGCTAGGCCACGCACGCTGCTGCAAGGTTGTGACTCTGTCTGCTTAGTTCGGCATAGCAAGGTGAACCCCGGGCGTAAACTCGGAGCCCGGGAAAGCAAGTCCCAAGAGGCACCAGCTCTCCCGCCGCTCTTCTTCCCTGCCGAGCAGAGTGAACACCCAAAGCCTTTCTGAGGAAGCAGCAGCGAAGTGCGGTTCATTCCAAGCTGAAAACCTCTCAGAAAGCATCGCAGTCGCTAGGAAATCAGAGTATGATCTGTTGGCTGCTGTTGCTGCTTGCCCCTGCCTAGTATTCGCAGCACGATGGGGAAACTCGCATAGAGCGAAAGCCTCTTTGCCGTGGCCTCTCCTCTGGGAAAGCACAGCATTCTTTGGGAAATCAGAGTTCCGTCTGAGGGATTCTCCTGTTGCCTGAGCTGGTCTCCGCAGCACTGTGTGATAAACCCGCATGGAGCGATATCCTCTATCCCGGGCATCCCCTCTGCCTGAGAGAAAAGCGCGGTTGCGCCTATGGAAAGAGGCTTAAGGAAAGGGACACGTTTTTCACTGCGCTCCCCAGGAGCATATCTGTGAAAGTTGCAGCACGCTGCCCGGGAAGAAGAGCAGGAGCCATTGTCCTTCTGGTCCGGAAACGGTTGCGAAGCAGGAGAGCCGGCAATACAAGTATCACCCGCTCCCAATGCAGAGAGAGAGAAGCCTGGCTGCTTAGGAGGCAGGAGGGGATGTGTAGGGCAGGGCGCGTGTTCCACTCTTAGGAAGGAGTATAAGCAGAAAGCATGCCTGTCCTGAGCCTCTGGGCCCAAGGAGACAGCAGCTCCTTGGCCACCTGCCCTTGGGGCAGACATGCGCTAGCCACCAGGTGCCTACGCTAAACTCGCAGAAACAGCTCCCTGAAATAACGGGGAGTCAGATGCCGTCTTCCTCCAGGATGTGGAAGCTTGGATGAGGAACGGGGTTAAAGGGGTAGCAGTGGGCACAGTCCCTCAAAGCTCCCTAATCTGTGCACAGGCCGTGTGCAGGGATCCTGTCGCCTCCTCTCTCCTGTGGTGAAGGCACTGGCCTAGACCCCGAGTCTGCCTGAGAGCCGGAGCAAAAGGCAAAGCCTAAGCTACCCCAGGATAAGGTAATAGGCATAGAGTGCCATGCTAGGCCAAGCACGCTGCTGCAGGGTTGTGACTGTGTCTGCTTAGCTCGGCATAGCAAGGTGAATTCTGGGAGTAAACTCAGAGCCCGGGAAAGCAAGTCCCAAGAGGCATCAGCTCTCCCGCGGCTCTTCTTCCCTGCCGCGCAGAGTGAACACTCAAAAACTCTCTGAGAAGCAGCAGCGAAGTGCTGTTCGCTCCAAGACAAAGACTCTGAGAAAGCACTGCATTCGCTGACAAATGTTCTGCGGGCTGCTGCTGCTTGCCTGAGCCCAGTCTCGCGGTGGGAGAAACCCGTATACAGCGAAAGCCGCTTTGCCTGGCCTTCTCCCCTGGGAAAGCACAGAGTTCCTTGGAAAATCAGCATTGGGTTTGGGGATGCTGCTGCTGCTTGCCTGAGCTAGTCTTCGCAGCTCGGTGGAAGATACCCGCATGGAGCGAAATGCTCTTTGGCCTAGCATCCCCTCTGCCTGAGAGAGAAGCCAAGTGTGGGGAAGGCGCAGCACACCGCCCCCGGAGAAGAGGATTCCTTGACCTTGGGTTCGGGAAATTCTCGGGAAGCAACTAGCCTACCGTGGCACGAACATCAGGCCGGTGGCAAGACAAGTGTCACCTGCTCCCTGTGCGGAGAGATGGAAGCCTGGCTGCCAAGGAGACATGAGGGGACGACTAAGGCAGTGGCGCGTGCTCCACACTGAGGAAGGAGTCTCGGCAGAAAGCATGTCTGTCCTGAACCTGTGGACCCAAGATTACAGCATCTCCTTGGCCACCTGTCCCAAGGGCAGACTTGGGCTTGCCACCAGGTGCCATACCCGGAACTCGCAGAAACAACCCCATGGAGAAACGGTCAGTCAGATGCCGTCTTCCACCAAGATGTGGCAGCATTGTGGGTGGCTGGGGGTGTGCCGGGGAAAGAGGGGAGACAGTCTCCCACAGTTCCCCATCCCAGTGCACGGGTCGTGTGCAGTGATCCTGTTGCCTCCTCTCTCCTGTGGTGAAGGCACTGGACTAGACCCCGAGTCTGCCTGAGCGCCAGAGCAAAAGGCAAAGTCTTACCTACCCCAGGAGATGGTAATAGGCATAGAGTACCATGCTAGGTCACGCACGCTGCTGCAAGGTTGTGACTCTGTCTGCTTAGTTCGGCATAGCAAGGTGAACCCCGGGCGTAAACTCGGAGCCCGGGAAAGCAAGTCCCAAGAGGCACCAGCTCTCCCGCCGCTCTTCTTCCCTGCCGAGCAGAGTGAACACCCAAAGCCTTTCTGAGGAAGCAGCAGCGAAGTGCGGTTCATTCCAAGCTGAAAACCTCTCAGAAAGCATCGCAGTCGCTAGGAAATCAGAGTATGATCTGTTGGCTGCTGTTGCTGCTTGCCCCTGCCTAGTATTCGCAGCACGATGGGGAAACTCGCATAGAGCGAAAGCCTCTTTGCCGTGGCCTCTCCTCTGGGAAAGCACAGCATTCTTTGGGAAATCAGAGTTCCGTCTGAGGGATTCTCCTGTTGCCTGAGCTGGTCTCCGCAGCACTGTGTGATAAACCCGCATGGAGCGATATCCTCTATCCCGGGCATCCCCTCTGCCTGAGAGAAAAGCGCGGTTGCGCCTATGGAAAGAGGCTTAAGGAAAGGGACACGTTTTTCACTGCGCTCCCCAGGAGCATATCTGTGAAAGTTGCAGCACGCTGCCCGGGAAGAAGAGCAGGAGCCATTGTCCTTCTGGTCCGGAAACGGTTGCGAAGCAGGAGAGCCGGCAATACAAGTATCACCCGCTCCCAATGCAGAGAGAGAGAAGCCTGGCTGCTTAGGAGGCAGGAGGGGATGTGTAGGGCAGGGCGCGTGTTCCACTCTTAGGAAGGAGTATAAGCAGAAAGCATGCCTGTCCTGAGCCTCTGGGCCCAAGGAGACAGCAGCTCCTTGGCCACCTGCCCTTGGGGCAGACATGCGCTAGCCACCAGGTGCCTACGCTAAACTCGCAGAAACAGCTCCCTGAAATAACGGGGAGTCAGATGCCGTCTTCCTCCAGGATGTGGAAGCTTGGATGAGGAACGGGGTTAAAGGGGTAGCAGTGGGCACAGTCCCTCAAAGCTCCCTAATCTGTGCACAGGCCGTGTGCAGGGATCCTGTCGCCTCCTCTCTCCTGTGGTGAAGGCACTGGCCTAGACCCCGAGTCTGCCTGAGAGCCGGAGCAAAAGGCAAAGCCTAAGCTACCCCAGGATAAGGTAATAGGCATAGAGTGCCATGCTAGGCCAAGCACGCTGCTGCAGGGTTGTGACTGTGTCTGCTTAGCTCGGCATAGCAATGTGAATTCTGGGAGTAAACTCAGAGCCCGGGAAAGCAAGTCCCAAGAGGCATCAGCTCTCCCGCGGCTCTTCTTCCCTGCCGCGCAGAGTGAACACCCAAAAACTCTCTGAGAAGCAGCAGCGAAGTGCTGTTCGCTCCAAGACAAAGACTCTGAGAAAGCACTGCATTCGCTGACAAATGTTCTGCGGGCTGCTGCTGCTTGCCTGAGCCCAGTCTCGCGGTGGGAGAAACCCGTATACAGCGAAAGCCGCTTTGCCTGGCCTTCTCCCCTGGGAAAGCACAGAGTTCCTTGGAAAATCAGCATTGGGTTTGGGGATGCTGCTGCTGCTTGCCTGAGCTAGTCTTCGCAGCTCGGTGGAAGATACCCGCATGGAGCGAAATGCTCTTTGGCCTAGCATCCCCTCTGCCTGAGAGAGAAGCCAAGTGTGGGGAAGGCGCAGCACACCGCCCCCGGAGAAGAGGATTCCTTGACCTTGGGTTCGGGAAATTCTCGGGAAGCAACTAGCCTACCGTGGCACGAACATCAGGCCGGTGGCAAGACAAGTGTCACCTGCTCCCTGTGCGGAGAGATGGAAGCCTGGCTGCCAAGGAGACATGAGGGGACGACTAAGGCAGTGGCGCGTGCTCCACACTGAGGAAGGAGTCTCGGCAGAAAGCATGTCTGTCCTGAACCTGTGGACCCAAGATTACAGCATCTCCTTGGCCACCTGTCCCAAGGGCAGACTTGGGCTTGCCACCAGGTGCCATACCCGGAACTCGCAGAAACAACCCCATGGAGAAACGGTCAGTCAGATGCCGTCTTCCACCAAGATGTGGCAGCATTGTGGGTGGCTGGGGGTGTGCCGGGGAAAGAGGGGAGACAGTCTCCCACAGTTCCCCATCCCAGTGCACGGGTCGTGTGCAGTGATCCTGTTGCCTCCTCTCTCCTGTGGTGAAGGCACTGGACTAGACCCCGAGTCTGCCTGAGCGCCAGAGCAAAAGGCAAAGTCTTACCTACCCCAGGAGATGGTAATAGGCATAGAGTACCATGCTAGGCCACGCACGCTGCTGCAAGGTTGTGACTCTGTCTGCTTAGTTCGGCATAGCAAGGTGAACCCCGGGCGTAAACTCGGAGCCCGGGAAAGCAAGTCCCAAGAGGCACCAGCTCTCCCGCCGCTCTTCTTCCCTGCCGAGCAGAGTGAACACCCAAAGCCTTTCTGAGGAAGCAGCAGCGAAGTGCGGTTCATTCCAAGCTGAAAACCTCTCAGAAAGCATCGCAGTCGCTAGGAAATCAGAGTATGATCTGTTGGCTGCTGTTGCTGCTTGCCCCTGCCTAGTATTCGCAGCACGATGGGGAAACTCGCATAGAGCGAAAGCCTCTTTGCCGTGGCCTCTCCTCTGGGAAAGCACAGCATTCTTTGGGAAATCAGAGTTCCGTCTGAGGGATTCTCCTGTTGCCTGAGCTGGTCTCCGCAGCACTGTGTGATAAACCCGCATGGAGCGATATCCTCTATCCCGGGCATCCCCTCTGCCTGAGAGAAAAGCGCGGTTGCGCCTATGGAAAGAGGCTTAAGGAAAGGGACACGTTTTTCACTGCGCTCCCCAGGAGCATATCTGTGAAAGTTGCAGCACGCTGCCCGGGAAGAAGAGCAGGAGCCATTGTCCTTCTGGTCCGGAAACGGTTGCGAAGCAGGAGAGCCGGCAATACAAGTATCACCCGCTCCCAATGCAGAGAGAGAGAAGCCTGGCTGCTTAGGAGGCAGGAGGGGATGTGTAGGGCAGGGCGCGTGTTCCACTCTTAGGAAGGAGTATAAGCAGAAAGCATGCCTGTCCTGAGCCTCTGGGCCCAAGGAGACAGCAGCTCCTTGGCCACCTGCCCTTGGGGCAGACATGCGCTAGCCACCAGGTGCCTACGCTAAACTCGCAGAAACAGCTCCCTGAAATAACGGGGAGTCAGATGCCGTCTTCCTCCAGGATGTGGAAGCTTGGATGAGGAACGGGGTTAAAGGGGTAGCAGTGGGCACAGTCCCTCAAAGCTCCCTAATCTGTGCACAGGCCGTGTGCAGGGATCCTGTCGCCTCCTCTCTCCTGTGGTGAAGGCACTGGCCTAGACCCCGAGTCTGCCTGAGAGCCGGAGCAAAAGGCAAAGCCTAAGCTACCCCAGGATAAGGTAATAGGCATAGAGTGCCATGCTAGGCCAAGCACGCTGCTGCAGGGTTGTGACTGTGTCTGCTTAGCTCGGCATAGCAAGGTGAATTCTGGGAGTAAACTCAGAGCCCGGGAAAGCAAGTCCCAAGAGGCATCAGCTCTCCCGCGGCTCTTCTTCCCTGCCGCGCAGAGTGAACACCCAAAAACTCTCTGAGAAGCAGCAGCGAAGTGCTGTTCGCTCCAAGACAAAGACTCTGAGAAAGCACTGCATTCGCTGACAAATGTTCTGCGGGCTGCTGCTGCTTGCCTGAGCCCAGTCTCGCGGTGGGAGAAACCCGTATACAGCGAAAGCCGCTTTGCCTGGCCTTCTCCCCTGGGAAAGCACAGAGTTCCTTGGAAAATCAGCATTGGGTTTGGGGATGCTGCTGCTGCTTGCCTGAGCTAGTCTTCGCAGCTCGGTGGAAGATACCCGCATGGAGCGAAATGCTCTTTGGCCTAGCATCCCCTCTGCCTGAGAGAGAAGCCAAGTGTGGGGAAGGCGCAGCACACCGCCCCCGGAGAAGAGGATTCCTTGACCTTGGGTTCGGGAAATTCTCGGGAAGCAACTAGCCTACCGTGGCACGAACATCAGGCCGGTGGCAAGACAAGTGTCACCTGCTCCCTGTGCGGAGAGATGGAAGCCTGGCTGCCAAGGAGACATGAGGGGACGACTAAGGCAGTGGCGCGTGCTCCACACTGAGGAAGGAGTCTCGGCAGAAAGCATGTCTGTCCTGAACCTGTGGACCCAAGATTACAGCATCTCCTTGGCCACCTGTCCCAAGGGCAGACTTGGGCTTGCCACCAGGTGCCATACCCGGAACTCGCAGAAACAACCCCATGGAGAAACGGTCAGTCAGATGCCGTCTTCCACCAAGATGTGGCAGCATTGTGGGTGGCTGGGGGTGTGCCGGGGAAAGAGGGGAGACAGTCTCCCACAGTTCCCCATCCCAGTGCACGGGTCGTGTGCAGTGATCCTGTTGCCTCCTCTCTCCTGTGGTGAAGGCACTGGACTAGACCCCGAGTCTGCCTGAGCGCCAGAGCAAAAGGCAAAGTCTTACCTACCCCAGGAGATGGTAATAGGCATAGAGTACCATGCTAGGTCACGCACGCTGCTGCAAGGTTGTGACTCTGTCTGCTTAGTTCGGCATAGCAAGGTGAACCCCGGGCGTAAACTCGGAGCCCGGGAAAGCAAGTCCCAAGAGGCACCAGCTCTCCCGCCGCTCTTCTTCCCTGCCGAGCAGAGTGAACACCCAAAGCCTTTCTGAGGAAGCAGCAGCGAAGTGCGGTTCATTCCAAGCTGAAAACCTCTCAGAAAGCATCGCAGTCGCTAGGAAATCAGAGTATGATCTGTTGGCTGCTGTTGCTGCTTGCCCCTGCCTAGTATTCGCAGCACGATGGGGAAACTCGCATAGAGCGAAAGCCTCTTTGCCGTGGCCTCTCCTCTGGGAAAGCACAGCATTCTTTGGGAAATCAGAGTTCCGTCTGAGGGATTCTCCTGTTGCCTGAGCTGGTCTCCGCAGCACTGTGTGATAAACCCGCATGGAGCGATATCCTCTATCCCGGGCATCCCCTCTGCCTGAGAGAAAAGCGCGGTTGCGCCTATGGAAAGAGGCTTAAGGAAAGGGACACGTTTTTCACTGCGCTCCCCAGGAGCATATCTGTGAAAGTTGCAGCACGCTGCCCGGGAAGAAGAGCAGGAGCCATTGTCCTTCTGGTCCGGAAACGGTTGCGAAGCAGGAGAGCCGGCAATACAAGTATCACCCGCTCCCAATGCAGAGAGAGAGAAGCCTGGCTGCTTAGGAGGCAGGAGGGGATGTGTAGGGCAGGGCGCGTGTTCCACTCTTAGGAAGGAGTATAAGCAGAAAGCATGCCTGTCCTGAGCCTCTGGGCCCAAGGAGACAGCAGCTCCTTGGCCACCTGCCCTTGGGGCAGACATGCGCTAGCCACCAGGTGCCTACGCTAAACTCGCAGAAACAGCTCCCTGAAATAACGGGGAGTCAGATGCCGTCTTCCTCCAGGATGTGGAAGCTTGGATGAGGAACGGGGTTAAAGGGGTAGCAGTGGGCACAGTCCTCAAAGCTCCCTAATCTGTGCACAGGCCGTGTGCAGGGATCCTGTCGCCTCCTCTCTCCTGTGGTGAAGGCACTGGCCTAGACCCCGAGTCTGCCTGAGAGCCGGAGCAAAAGGCAAAGCCTAAGCTACCCCAGGATAAGGTAATAGGCATAGAGTGCCATGCTAGGCCAAGCACGCTGCTGCAGGGTTGTGACTGTGTCTGCTTAGCTCGGCATAGCAAGGTGAATTCTGGGAGTAAACTCAGAGCCCGGGAAAGCAAGTCCCAAGAGGCATCAGCTCTCCCGCGGCTCTTCTTCCCTGCCGCGCAGAGTGAACACCCAAAAACTCTCTGAGAAGCAGCAGCGAAGTGCTGTTCGCTCCAAGACAAAGACTCTGAGAAAGCACTGCATTCGCTGACAAATGTTCTGCGGGCTGCTGCTGCTTGCCTGAGCCCAGTCTCGCGGTGGGAGAAACCCGTATACAGCGAAAGCCGCTTTGCCTGGCCTTCTCCCCTGGGAAAGCACAGAGTTCCTTGGAAAATCAGCATTGGGTTTGGGGATGCTGCTGCTGCTTGCCTGAGCTAGTCTTCGCAGCTCGGTGGAAGATACCCGCATGGAGCGAAATGCTCTTTGGCCTAGCATCCCCTCTGCCTGAGAGAGAAGCCAAGTGTGGGGAAGGCGCAGCACACCGCCCCCGGAGAAGAGGATTCCTTGACCTTGGGTTCGGGAAATTCTCGGGAAGCAACTAGCCTACCGTGGCACGAACATCAGGCCGGTGGCAAGACAAGTGTCACCTGCTCCCTGTGCGGAGAGATGGAAGCCTGGCTGCCAAGGAGACATGAGGGGACGACTAAGGCAGTGGCGCGTGCTCCACACTGAGGAAGGAGTCTCGGCAGAAAGCATGTCTGTCCTGAACCTGTGGACCCAAGATTACAGCATCTCCTTGGCCACCTGTCCCAAGGGCAGACTTGGGCTTGCCACCAGGTGCCATACCCGGAACTCGCAGAAACAACCCCATGGAGAAACGGTCAGTCAGATGCCGTCTTCCACCAAGATGTGGCAGCATTGTGGGTGGCTGGGGGTGTGCCGGGGAAAGAGGGGAGACAGTCTCCCACAGTTCCCCATCCCAGTGCACGGGTCGTGTGCAGTGATCCTGTTGCCTCCTCTCTCCTGTGGTGAAGGCACTGGACTAGACCCCGAGTCTGCCTGAGCGCCAGAGCAAAAGGCAAAGTCTTACCTACCCCAGGAGATGGTAATAGGCATAGAGTACCATGCTAGGCCACGCACGCTGCTGCAAGGTTGTGACTCTGTCTGCTTAGTTCGGCATAGCAAGGTGAACCCCGGGCGTAAACTCGGAGCCCGGGAAAGCAAGTCCCAAGAGGCACCAGCTCTCCCGCCGCTCTTCTTCCCTGCCGAGCAGAGTGAACACCCAAAGCCTTTCTGAGGAAGCAGCAGCGAAGTGCGGTTCATTCCAAGCTGAAAACCTCTCAGAAAGCATCGCAGTCGCTAGGAAATCAGAGTATGATCTGTTGGCTGCTGTTGCTGCTTGCCCCTGCCTAGTATTCGCAGCACGATGGGGAAACTCGCATAGAGCGAAAGCCTCTTTGCCGTGGCCTCTCCTCTGGGAAAGCACAGCATTCTTTGGGAAATCAGAGTTCCGTCTGAGGGATTCTCCTGTTGCCTGAGCTGGTCTCCGCAGCACTGTGTGATAAACCCGCATGGAGCGATATCCTCTATCCCGGGCATCCCCTCTGCCTGAGAGAAAAGCGCGGTTGCGCCTATGGAAAGAGGCTTAAGGAAAGGGACACGTTTTTCACTGCGCTCCCCAGGAGCATATCTGTGAAAGTTGCAGCACGCTGCCCGGGAAGAAGAGCAGGAGCCATTGTCCTTCTGGTCCGGAAACGGTTGCGAAGCAGGAGAGCCGGCAATACAAGTATCACCCGCTCCCAATGCAGAGAGAGAGAAGCCTGGCTGCTTAGGAGGCAGGAGGGGATGTGTAGGGCAGGGCGCGTGTTCCACTCTTAGGAAGGAGTATAAGCAGAAAGCATGCCTGTCCTGAGCCTCTGGGCCCAAGGAGACAGCAGCTCCTTGGCCACCTGCCCTTGGGGCAGACATGCGCTAGCCACCAGGTGCCTACGCTAAACTCGCAGAAACAGCTCCCTGAAATAACGGGGAGTCAGATGCCGTCTTCCTCCAGGATGTGGAAGCTTGGATGAGGAACGGGGTTAAAGGGGTAGCAGTGGGCACAGTCCCTCAAAGCTCCCTAATCTGTGCACAGGCCGTGTGCAGGGATCCTGTCGCCTCCTCTCTCCTGTGGTGAAGGCACTGGCCTAGACCCCGAGTCTGCCTGAGAGCCGGAGCAAAAGGCAAAGCCTAAGCTACCCCAGGATAAGGTAATAGGCATAGAGTGCCATGCTAGGCCAAGCACGCTGCTGCAGGGTTGTGACTGTGTCTGCTTAGCTCGGCATAGCAAGGTGAATTCTGGGAGTAAACTCAGAGCCCGGGAAAGCAAGTCCCAAGAGGCATCAGCTCTCCCGCGGCTCTTCTTCCCTGCCGCGCAGAGTGAACACCCAAAAACTCTCTGAGAAGCAGCAGCGAAGTGCTGTTCGCTCCAAGACAAAGACTCTGAGAAAGCACTGCATTCGCTGACAAATGTTCTGCGGGCTGCTGCTGCTTGCCTGAGCCCAGTCTCGCGGTGGGAGAAACCCGTATACAGCGAAAGCCGCTTTGCCTGGCCTTCTCCCCTGGGAAAGCACAGAGTTCCTTGGAAAATCAGCATTGGGTTTGGGAATGCTGCTGCTGCTTGCCTGAGCTAGTCTTCGCAGCTCGGTGGAAGATACCCGCATGGAGCGAAATGCTCTTTGGCCTAGCATCCCCTCTGCCTGAGAGAGAAGCCAAGTGTGGGGAAGGCGCAGCACACCGCCCCCGGAGAAGAGGATTCCTTGACCTTGGGTTCGGGAAATTCTCGGGAAGCAACTAGCCTACCGTGGCACGAACATCAGGCCGGTGGCAAGACAAGTGTCACCTGCTCCCTGTGCGGAGAGATGGAAGCCTGGCTGCCAAGGAGACATGAGGGGACGACTAAGGCAGTGGCGCGTGCTCCACACTGAGGAAGGAGTCTCGGCAGAAAGCATGTCTGTCCTGAACCTGTGGACCCAAGATTACAGCATCTCCTTGGCCACCTGTCCCAAGGGCAGACTTGGGCTTGCCACCAGGTGCCATACCCGGAACTCGCAGAAACAACCCCATGGAGAAACGGTCAGTCAGATGCCGTCTTCCACCAAGATGTGGCAGCATTGTGGGTGGCTGGGGGTGTGCCGGGGAAAGAGGGGAGACAGTCTCCCACAGTTCCCCATCCCAGTGCACGGGTCGTGTGCAGTGATCCTGTTGCCTCCTCTCTCCTGTGGTGAAGGCACTGGACTAGACCCCGAGTCTGCCTGAGCGCCAGAGCAAAAGGCAAAGTCTTACCTACCCCAGGAGATGGTAATAGGCATAGAGTACCATGCTAGGTCACGCACGCTGCTGCAAGGTTGTGACTCTGTCTGCTTAGTTCGGCATAGCAAGGTGAACCCCGGGCGTAAACTCGGAGCCCGGGAAAGCAAGTCCCAAGAGGCACCAGCTCTCCCGCCGCTCTTCTTCCCTGCCGAGCAGAGTGAACACCCAAAGCCTTTCTGAGGAAGCAGCAGCGAAGTGCGGTTCATTCCAAGCTGAAAACCTCTCAGAAAGCATCGCAGTCGCTAGGAAATCAGAGTATGATCTGTTGGCTGCTGTTGCTGCTTGCCCCTGCCTAGTATTCGCAGCACGATGGGGAAACTCGCATAGAGCGAAAGCCTCTTTGCCGTGGCCTCTCCTCTGGGAAAGCACAGCATTCTTTGGGAAATCAGAGTTCCGTCTGAGGGATTCTCCTGTTGCCTGAGCTGGTCTCCGCAGCACTGTGTGATAAACCCGCATGGAGCGATATCCTCTATCCCGGGCATCCCCTCTGCCTGAGAGAAAAGCGCGGTTGCGCCTATGGAAAGAGGCTTAAGGAAAGGGACACGTTTTTCACTGCGCTCCCCAGGAGCATATCTGTGAAAGTTGCAGCACGCTGCCCGGGAAGAAGAGCAGGAGCCATTGTCCTTCTGGTCCGGAAACGGTTGCGAAGCAGGAGAGCCGGCAATACAAGTATCACCCGCTCCCAATGCAGAGAGAGAGAAGCCTGGCTGCTTAGGAGGCAGGAGGGGATGTGTAGGGCAGGGCGCGTGTTCCACTCTTAGGAAGGAGTATAAGCAGAAAGCATGCCTGTCCTGAGCCTCTGGGCCCAAGGAGACAGCAGCTCCTTGGCCACCTGCCCTTGGGGCAGACATGCGCTAGCCACCAGGTGCCTACGCTAAACTCGCAGAAACAGCTCCCTGAAATAACGGGGAGTCAGATGCCGTCTTCCTCCAGGATGTGGAAGCTTGGATGAGGAACGGGGTTAAAGGGGTAGCAGTGGGCACAGTCCCTCAAAGCTCCCTAATCTGTGCACAGGCCGTGTGCAGGGATCCTGTCGCCTCCTCTCTCCTGTGGTGAAGGCACTGGCCTAGACCCCGAGTCTGCCTGAGAGCCGGAGCAAAAGGCAAAGCCTAAGCTACCCCAGGATAAGGTAATAGGCATAGAGTGCCATGCTAGGCCAAGCACGCTGCTGCAGGGTTGTGACTGTGTCTGCTTAGCTCGGCATAGCAATGTGAATTCTGGGAGTAAACTCAGAGCCCGGGAAAGCAAGTCCCAAGAGGCATCAGCTCTCCCGCGGCTCTTCTTCCCTGCCGCGCAGAGTGAACACCCAAAAACTCTCTGAGAAGCAGCAGCGAAGTGCTGTTCGCTCCAAGACAAAGACTCTGAGAAAGCACTGCATTCGCTGACAAATGTTCTGCGGGCTGCTGCTGCTTGCCTGAGCCCAGTCTCGCGGTGGGAGAAACCCGTATACAGCGAAAGCCGCTTTGCCTGGCCTTCTCCCCTGGGAAAGCACAGAGTTCCTTGGAAAATCAGCATTGGGTTTGGGGATGCTGCTGCTGCTTGCCTGAGCTAGTCTTCGCAGCTCGGTGGAAGATACCCGCATGGAGCGAAATGCTCTTTGGCCTAGCATCCCCTCTGCCTGAGAGAGAAGCCAAGTGTGGGGAAGGCGCAGCACACCGCCCCCGGAGAAGAGGATTCCTTGACCTTGGGTTCGGGAAATTCTCGGGAAGCAACTAGCCTACCGTGGCACGAACATCAGGCCGGTGGCAAGACAAGTGTCACCTGCTCCCTGTGCGGAGAGATGGAAGCCTGGCTGCCAAGGAGACATGAGGGGACGACTAAGGCAGTGGCGCGTGCTCCACACTGAGGAAGGAGTCTCGGCAGAAAGCATGTCTGTCCTGAACCTGTGGACCCAAGATTACAGCATCTCCTTGGCCACCTGTCCCAAGGGCAGACTTGGGCTTGCCACCAGGTGCCATACCCGGAACTCGCAGAAACAACCCCATGGAGAAACGGTCAGTCAGATGCCGTCTTCCACCAAGATGTGGCAGCATTGTGGGTGGCTGGGGGTGTGCCGGGGAAAGAGGGGAGACAGTCTCCCACAGTTCCCCATCCCAGTGCACGGGTCGTGTGCAGTGATCCTGTTGCCTCCTCTCTCCTGTGGTGAAGGCACTGGACTAGACCCCGAGTCTGCCTGAGCGCCAGAGCAAAAGGCAAAGTCTTACCTACCCCAGGAGATGGTAATAGGCATAGAGTACCATGCTAGGCCACGCACGCTGCTGCAAGGTTGTGACTCTGTCTGCTTAGTTCGGCATAGCAAGGTGAACCCCGGGCGTAAACTCGGAGCCCGGGAAAGCAAGTCCCAAGAGGCACCAGCTCTCCCGCCGCTCTTCTTCCCTGCCGAGCAGAGTGAACACCCAAAGCCTTTCTGAGGAAGCAGCAGCGAAGTGCGGTTCATTCCAAGCTGAAAACCTCTCAGAAAGCATCGCAGTCGCTAGGAAATCAGAGTATGATCTGTTGGCTGCTGTTGCTGCTTGCCCCTGCCTAGTATTCGCAGCACGATGGGGAAACTCGCATAGAGCGAAAGCCTCTTTGCCGTGGCCTCTCCTCTGGGAAAGCACAGCATTCTTTGGGAAATCAGAGTTCCGTCTGAGGGATTCTCCTGTTGCCTGAGCTGGTCTCCGCAGCACTGTGTGATAAACCCGCATGGAGCGATATCCTCTATCCCGGGCATCCCCTCTGCCTGAGAGAAAAGCGCGGTTGCGCCTATGGAAAGAGGCTTAAGGAAAGGGACACGTTTTTCACTGCGCTCCCCAGGAGCATATCTGTGAAAGTTGCAGCACGCTGCCCGGGAAGAAGAGCAGGAGCCATTGTCCTTCTGGTCCGGAAACGGTTGCGAAGCAGGAGAGCCGGCAATACAAGTATCACCCGCTCCCAATGCAGAGAGAGAGAAGCCTGGCTGCTTAGGAGGCAGGAGGGGATGTGTAGGGCAGGGCGCGTGTTCCACTCTTAGGAAGGAGTATAAGCAGAAAGCATGCCTGTCCTGAGCCTCTGGGCCCAAGGAGACAGCAGCTCCTTGGCCACCTGCCCTTGGGGCAGACATGCGCTAGCCACCAGGTGCCTACGCTAAACTCGCAGAAACAGCTCCCTGAAATAACGGGGAGTCAGATGCCGTCTTCCTCCAGGATGTGGAAGCTTGGATGAGGAACGGGGTTAAAGGGGTAGCAGTGGGCACAGTCCCTCAAAGCTCCCTAATCTGTGCACAGGCCGTGTGCAGGGATCCTGTCGCCTCCTCTCTCCTGTGGTGAAGGCACTGGCCTAGACCCCGAGTCTGCCTGAGAGCCGGAGCAAAAGGCAAAGCCTAAGCTACCCCAGGATAAGGTAATAGGCATAGAGTGCCATGCTAGGCCAAGCACGCTGCTGCAGGGTTGTGACTGTGTCTGCTTAGCTCGGCATAGCAAGGTGAATTCTGGGAGTAAACTCAGAGCCCGGGAAAGCAAGTCCCAAGAGGCATCAGCTCTCCCGCGGCTCTTCTTCCCTGCCGCGCAGAGTGAACACCCAAAAACTCTCTGAGAAGCAGCAGCGAAGTGCTGTTCGCTCCAAGACAAAGACTCTGAGAAAGCACTGCATTCGCTGACAAATGTTCTGCGGGCTGCTGCTGCTTGCCTGAGCCCAGTCTCGCGGTGGGAGAAACCCGTATACAGCGAAAGCCGCTTTGCCTGGCCTTCTCCCCTGGGAAAGCACAGAGTTCCTTGGAAAATCAGCATTGGGTTTGGGGATGCTGCTGCTGCTTGCCTGAGCTAGTCTTCGCAGCTCGGTGGAAGATACCCGCATGGAGCGAAATGCTCTTTGGCCTAGCATCCCCTCTGCCTGAGAGAGAAGCCAAGTGTGGGGAAGGCGCAGCACACCGCCCCCGGAGAAGAGGATTCCTTGACCTTGGGTTCGGGAAATTCTCGGGAAGCAACTAGCCTACCGTGGCACGAACATCAGGCCGGTGGCAAGACAAGTGTCACCTGCTCCCTGTGCGGAGAGATGGAAGCCTGGCTGCCAAGGAGACATGAGGGGACGACTAAGGCAGTGGCGCGTGCTCCACACTGAGGAAGGAGTCTCGGCAGAAAGCATGTCTGTCCTGAACCTGTGGACCCAAGATTACAGCATCTCCTTGGCCACCTGTCCCAAGGGCAGACTTGGGCTTGCCACCAGGTGCCATACCCGGAACTCGCAGAAACAACCCCATGGAGAAACGGTCAGTCAGATGCCGTCTTCCACCAAGATGTGGCAGCATTGTGGGTGGCTGGGGGTGTGCCGGGGAAAGAGGGGAGACAGTCTCCCACAGTTCCCCATCCCAGTGCACGGGTCGTGTGCAGTGATCCTGTTGCCTCCTCTCTCCTGTGGTGAAGGCACTGGACTAGACCCCGAGTCTGCCTGAGCGCCAGAGCAAAAGGCAAAGTCTTACCTACCCCAGGAGATGGTAATAGGCATAGAGTACCATGCTAGGTCACGCACGCTGCTGCAAGGTTGTGACTCTGTCTGCTTAGTTCGGCATAGCAAGGTGAACCCCGGGCGTAAACTCGGAGCCCGGGAAAGCAAGTCCCAAGAGGCACCAGCTCTCCCGCCGCTCTTCTTCCCTGCCGAGCAGAGTGAACACCCAAAGCCTTTCTGAGGAAGCAGCAGCGAAGTGCGGTTCATTCCAAGCTGAAAACCTCTCAGAAAGCATCGCAGTCGCTAGGAAATCAGAGTATGATCTGTTGGCTGCTGTTGCTGCTTGCCCCTGCCTAGTATTCGCAGCACGATGGGGAAACTCGCATAGAGCGAAAGCCTCTTTGCCGTGGCCTCTCCTCTGGGAAAGCACAGCATTCTTTGGGAAATCAGAGTTCCGTCTGAGGGATTCTCCTGTTGCCTGAGCTGGTCTCCGCAGCACTGTGTGATAAACCCGCATGGAGCGATATCCTCTATCCCGGGCATCCCCTCTGCCTGAGAGAAAAGCGCGGTTGCGCCTATGGAAAGAGGCTTAAGGAAAGGGACACGTTTTTCACTGCGCTCCCCAGGAGCATATCTGTGAAAGTTGCAGCACGCTGCCCGGGAAGAAGAGCAGGAGCCATTGTCCTTCTGGTCCGGAAACGGTTGCGAAGCAGGAGAGCCGGCAATACAAGTATCACCCGCTCCCAATGCAGAGAGAGAGAAGCCTGGCTGCTTAGGAGGCAGGAGGGGATGTGTAGGGCAGGGCGCGTGTTCCACTCTTAGGAAGGAGTATAAGCAGAAAGCATGCCTGTCCTGAGCCTCTGGGCCCAAGGAGACAGCAGCTCCTTGGCCACCTGCCCTTGGGGCAGACATGCGCTAGCCACCAGGTGCCTACGCTAAACTCGCAGAAACAGCTCCCTGAAATAACGGGGAGTCAGATGCCGTCTTCCTCCAGGATGTGGAAGCTTGGATGAGGAACGGGGTTAAAGGGGTAGCAGTGGGCACAGTCCCTCAAAGCTCCCTAATCTGTGCACAGGCCGTGTGCAGGGATCCTGTCGCCTCCTCTCTCCTGTGGTGAAGGCACTGGCCTAGACCCCGAGTCTGCCTGAGAGCCGGAGCAAAAGGCAAAGCCTAAGCTACCCCAGGATAAGGTAATAGGCATAGAGTGCCATGCTAGGCCAAGCACGCTGCTGCAGGGTTGTGACTGTGTCTGCTTAGCTCGGCATAGCAAGGTGAATTCTGGGAGTAAACTCAGAGCCCGGGAAAGCAAGTCCCAAGAGGCATCAGCTCTCCCGCGGCTCTTCTTCCCTGCCGCGCAGAGTGAACACCCAAAAACTCTCTGAGAAGCAGCAGCGAAGTGCTGTTCGCTCCAAGACAAAGACTCTGAGAAAGCACTGCATTCGCTGACAAATGTTCTGCGGGCTGCTGCTGCTTGCCTGAGCCCAGTCTCGCGGTGGGAGAAACCCGTATACAGCGAAAGCCGCTTTGCCTGGCCTTCTCCCCTGGGAAAGCACAGAGTTCCTTGGAAAATCAGCATTGGGTTTGGGGATGCTGCTGCTGCTTGCCTGAGCTAGTCTTCGCAGCTCGGTGGAAGATACCCGCATGGAGCGAAATGCTCTTTGGCCTAGCATCCCCTCTGCCTGAGAGAGAAGCCAAGTGTGGGGAAGGCGCAGCACACCGCCCCCGGAGAAGAGGATTCCTTGACCTTGGGTTCGGGAAATTCTCGGGAAGCAACTAGCCTACCGTGGCACGAACATCAGGCCGGTGGCAAGACAAGTGTCACCTGCTCCCTGTGCGGAGAGATGGAAGCCTGGCTGCCAAGGAGACATGAGGGGACGACTAAGGCAGTGGCGCGTGCTCCACACTGAGGAAGGAGTCTCGGCAGAAAGCATGTCTGTCCTGAACCTGTGGACCCAAGATTACAGCATCTCCTTGGCCACCTGTCCCAAGGGCAGACTTGGGCTTGCCACCAGGTGCCATACCCGGAACTCGCAGAAACAACCCCATGGAGAAACGGTCAGTCAGATGCCGTCTTCCACCAAGATGTGGCAGCATTGTGGGTGGCTGGGGGTGTGCCGGGGAAAGAGGGGAGACAGTCTCCCACAGTTCCCCATCCCAGTGCACGGGTCGTGTGCAGTGATCCTGTTGCCTCCTCTCTCCTGTGGTGAAGGCACTGGACTAGACCCCGAGTCTGCCTGAGCGCCAGAGCAAAAGGCAAAGTCTTACCTACCCCAGGAGATGGTAATAGGCATAGAGTACCATGCTAGGCCACGCACGCTGCTGCAAGGTTGTGACTCTGTCTGCTTAGTTCGGCATAGCAAGGTGAACCCCGGGCGTAAACTCGGAGCCCGGGAAAGCAAGTCCCAAGAGGCACCAGCTCTCCCGCCGCTCTTCTTCCCTGCCGAGCAGAGTGAACACCCAAAGCCTTTCTGAGGAAGCAGCAGCGAAGTGCGGTTCATTCCAAGCTGAAAACCTCTCAGAAAGCATCGCAGTCGCTAGGAAATCAGAGTATGATCTGTTGGCTGCTGTTGCTGCTTGCCCCTGCCTAGTATTCGCAGCACGATGGGGAAACTCGCATAGAGCGAAAGCCTCTTTGCCGTGGCCTCTCCTCTGGGAAAGCACAGCATTCTTTGGGAAATCAGAGTTCCGTCTGAGGGATTCTCCTGTTGCCTGAGCTGGTCTCCGCAGCACTGTGTGATAAACCCGCATGGAGCGATATCCTCTATCCCGGGCATCCCCTCTGCCTGAGAGAAAAGCGCGGTTGCGCCTATGGAAAGAGGCTTAAGGAAAGGGACACGTTTTTCACTGCGCTCCCCAGGAGCATATCTGTGAAAGTTGCAGCACGCTGCCCGGGAAGAAGAGCAGGAGCCATTGTCCTTCTGGTCCGGAAACGGTTGCGAAGCAGGAGAGCCGGCAATACAAGTATCACCCGCTCCCAATGCAGAGAGAGAGAAGCCTGGCTGCTTAGGAGGCAGGAGGGGATGTGTAGGGCAGGGCGCGTGTTCCACTCTTAGGAAGGAGTATAAGCAGAAAGCATGCCTGTCCTGAGCCTCTGGGCCCAAGGAGACAGCAGCTCCTTGGCCACCTGCCCTTGGGGCAGACATGCGCTAGCCACCAGGTGCCTACGCTAAACTCGCAGAAACAGCTCCCTGAAATAACGGGGAGTCAGATGCCGTCTTCCTCCAGGATGTGGAAGCTTGGATGAGGAACGGGGTTAAAGGGGTAGCAGTGGGCACAGTCCCTCAAAGCTCCCTAATCTGTGCACAGGCCGTGTGCAGGGATCCTGTCGCCTCCTCTCTCCTGTGGTGAAGGCACTGGCCTAGACCCCGAGTCTGCCTGAGAGCCGGAGCAAAAGGCAAAGCCTAAGCTACCCCAGGATAAGGTAATAGGCATAGAGTGCCATGCTAGGCCAAGCACGCTGCTGCAGGGTTGTGACTGTGTCTGCTTAGCTCGGCATAGCAAGGTGAATTCTGGGAGTAAACTCAGAGCCCGGGAAAGCAAGTCCCAAGAGGCATCAGCTCTCCCGCGGCTCTTCTTCCCTGCCGCGCAGAGTGAACACCCAAAAACTCTCTGAGAAGCAGCAGCGAAGTGCTGTTCGCTCCAAGACAAAGACTCTGAGAAAGCACTGCATTCGCTGACAAATGTTCTGCGGGCTGCTGCTGCTTGCCTGAGCCCAGTCTCGCGGTGGGAGAAACCCGTATACAGCGAAAGCCGCTTTGCCTGGCCTTCTCCCCTGGGAAAGCACAGAGTTCCTTGGAAAATCAGCATTGGGTTTGGGGATGCTGCTGCTGCTTGCCTGAGCTAGTCTTCGCAGCTCGGTGGAAGATACCCGCATGGAGCGAAATGCTCTTTGGCCTAGCATCCCCTCTGCCTGAGAGAGAAGCCAAGTGTGGGGAAGGCGCAGCACACCGCCCCCGGAGAAGAGGATTCCTTGACCTTGGGTTCGGGAAATTCTCGGGAAGCAACTAGCCTACCGTGGCACGAACATCAGGCCGGTGGCAAGACAAGTGTCACCTGCTCCCTGTGCGGAGAGATGGAAGCCTGGCTGCCAAGGAGACATGAGGGGACGACTAAGGCAGTGGCGCGTGCTCCACACTGAGGAAGGAGTCTCGGCAGAAAGCATGTCTGTCCTGAACCTGTGGACCCAAGATTACAGCATCTCCTTGGCCACCTGTCCCAAGGGCAGACTTGGGCTTGCCACCAGGTGCCATACCCGGAACTCGCAGAAACAACCCCATGGAGAAACGGTCAGTCAGATGCCGTCTTCCACCAAGATGTGGCAGCATTGTGGGTGGCTGGGGGTGTGCCGGGGAAAGAGGGGAGACAGTCTCCCACAGTTCCCCATCCCAGTGCACGGGTCGTGTGCAGTGATCCTGTTGCCTCCTCTCTCCTGTGGTGAAGGCACTGGACTAGACCCCGAGTCTGCCTGAGCGCCAGAGCAAAAGGCAAAGTCTTACCTACCCCAGGAGATGGTAATAGGCATAGAGTACCATGCTAGGCCACGCACGCTGCTGCAAGGTTGTGACTCTGTCTGCTTAGTTCGGCATAGCAAGGTGAACCCCGGGCGTAAACTCGGAGCCCGGGAAAGCAAGTCCCAAGAGGCACCAGCTCTCCCGCCGCTCTTCTTCCC
>NW_028134487.1:0-75000 GCF_964662115.1 Mustela nivalis | reverse complement strand
ATCACACTCACCCCTGGGAATGATTGGAGATAAGGTCTCGGTTCTGAAGCCTGAAAACTGAGGTAGGGAAGAGATGATGACCTAAGGCCATGGCGGGTTTTATGTGCTCAGTGTGCGGTCAGCTTTCTGGGTGTTGGTCAGGAGGTCCGGGCTCAGGTTGTGTTCGACAGTGCATTAGTGCCCAGGTTAGACTATATAATTTGGGTAAAGTCGAGTTCTGTGTAGGTTTACCCTCATTTAAGGTGCCTGGGCTGCTCATGAGGCAATAATTTTTTTTCTAGAGGGTAGGCAGAGTGCTGCATTGTGGGTCCGGAATTGCCAAACTTTAGGGCTTCGGGGCCAGGAGTGTGAGGACAGAAGTCTGAGAAGACAAGCTAGACTTGGGTTTCAGGGCGAGGGCACGGCAGGTACCCCCTGCAGATCTGAACCAGTATCTCATGCATCTGAAGTCAGGGCGAGGATCAGACGTTGGCTCAGGTTGGAGTTTCTGAGCATGACGGCCGCTTCATGAAGGGAGCGGAATCTCGAGGCCATTGAGGTTTTCCCACGTTGGGAGTTGTGGGATGCCCCCTTCATGGATTCCTTCTGCGGGACAATTGAGACCTGTTGGACAGCTCCAGGACATCCCATATGGAATGACTCCAGAGCACCGTTCGCGGATGGATACCTGGGAAGCCCGCCTCGCATTCCAATTGTCTCCTAGCAACAAGACAGTTTAGATCTGATGGCTCTGCCGGAGCGACCGGGGTGGCTGAGTTGAAATGGACTTTCCTGAGGATGGGTCCTAATGTGTTTTTGTGTCCATGAGGGCCTTGGAATGGGGCGGTGGCACCGGGACCCTGAAGTACTCTCCTAAGCTTTGGACATGGCTCCCATGCACAGGTTTCCTTGTGGAGACGAGATGAGTTCTGATGGGTGCCTCAGGAAAACCCCTATGCTCGTATTGGAATCAGGCTTTTGAGGACACATGGCTGTAACCCAAAGCAATGGATCCTATTATGGCCTAGGGTCCTGTCTGGTTCAATCTTCTTCTCTGGAGACATCCATCTATGGTATGAGTGGAGGTCGATTATCAGCTGGTGTCAGAAAGCCCTTGTTTGCTTTGTGCGACCTACACTATTGGGATGGCCTCAGGGACTTTGGAGGTTTCTCCTAATTTGTACGATTTTGGACCATGGAATAGGCAGAATTTCCATGGATTGGTAGGCACAGTCCTAATGTGTGGCTCCAGGGGCCCAGCCTGGAGGGTGATGGTCCAAGACTTTGAGGACAGAAGTCTGAAAACAGAAACTCAGCTTAGGATTGGGGACGTAGGTATGGCAGGCCCGATCTACAAACCATGAGAAGAACTCTTCAGGATATGAAGAAAGTGCGAGTCTGAGGCGCTTACTCAGGCTTTTGTCTCTGGATTTTGTATCAGCGATGGCCGTGGAATGTCGGGGAGGCCTCATGGCCATGGACGAATCTTCCTCTCTGAGGATTTGGCCCGATTCCCAAGTGCTTTTCGTCAATCTGTGGGATGGGTGAACTCATTTCAGTTTTGTTACCTCAGGTGTCCCACCAAAAGAGGAATTCCAAAGGAAAGCCGTGGGGAAGACTGAAGGGACAACCCGAACTATAGTTAAAAATTGGGGCCTAGGGGCATGGCAAGCCCAATATGCTATCTCTTCATCCAGCCACTGAGTGGCCTTACTTGAGGACTGGGCTCAGCCTGAGTGTCACAATGTGTGTTTGTGACCAATGTGGCCCGCGAGCATGGGCGGGGCCTCATGGTCCACACTGGTTTCAACTAAACTGAACGTTGGACAACATGCCAACCACAAGGTTTCTTGCCATGGGGAAGGAGTTCTGATTTCTGCCTCACCTTCAACCCTGGGCAGTGATTGGATATAAGGTCTATATTCTGAGACCTGAAAACTGATGTTGGGAAGAGATGACGACCTAAGGCCATGGCGGCTCCATGTGCTCAAGTGTGCGTCCAGCTGTCTGGGAGGGGCCAGGGGGTCCAGGCTCAGGCTGTGTCAGAAAGGGCATTAGTGCCCTGGTCAGCCTATGTATTTGGGGTACAGCCTAGGTTGGTGCAGGTTGATCCTCATTTGGGATTACTGGGTAGCACCAGAGGACAATGTTTTTCTTCTGGAGGGCCGGCAGAGTGCTGCATTGTAGTTCTGGATTGCCAAACTGGAGGGCTTGTGGGCCAGTAGTCTGACTACAAAAGTCTGAGAACAGAAGCTAGGCTTAGGTTTCTGGGTGAGGCCATGGCAGGCACCATCTACAGACCTGAATCGAGATCTCGTGCATCTGAAGTCAGGGCGAGGATCAGACGATCGCTCAGGTTGGAGTTTCTGTCCCTGATGGCCCCTTCATGAATGGGGGGGCAAAACGAGGCCATGGGGGTTTTCCCACAATGGGAGTTGTGAGAAGCTCCAAACTGCAGAGAGTCTTATGCAGGACAATTGAGACCTGTTGTTTGGCTCCAGGCCAATGATTCTGAGCAGGGTTCTAAGGATGGATGGCTGGGTAGCCCACCTCGCATTCCAATTGTCTCCTAGCAACAAGACAGGTTAGATCTCCTGGATCTGTGGGAAGCAACCGAGGACGCGAGTTGAAATGGACACCCCTGGGGATGGGTCCTAATGTGCTTTTGTGTCTCTGGAGACCTTGGAATGAAGCGGAGGCACTGGGGCCCTAAAGGGTTCTCCTAACAGAGGCTTTGACACAGCTCCAACGTGCAAGTTTCCCATTGTAGATGAGATGTTTTCTGTTGTGTGGGTCAAGAAACAGCTATATGCTGCTTTTGAAATCCAGGACTCTGAGGAGAGATGCCTGGAAACCAAAGCAATGGATCTGATTAGTGCCTAGGGGCCTGTTCTTTCCTTTTTACCTCTGGGGACATCTGTCTATGGGTCTGAGTGCTGGTAGGTGCTCAGTTGGGCTCAGATTGCCCCTGTTTTTCCTGGGAAGTCACCACTATTGAGATGGATCAGGGACTTTGGAGGTTTATCCTATTAGAAGGGTTGTGGCCATTGGAATGGGCACACACAATTCCCTTGGAGAGGGCAAGTACAGTCCTCAGGTTTGGCTCCAGGGGCCTGAGCCTGTAGGTTGTGTAGGCCTGGGCTGTTTGGACAGTTGTCTGAAAACACACACCCTCCAGGCTAGTCCCCCTGGAACCACACTTCAGGATTGTTCCTTCCCTCTCAAAGGGAATTCTTCATATTCCATTGGCCACAACCATATAAATCAGGAGAAATCTCCAATGTCCCTGGGACCATACCAATTTTGTAGGCCGCTTGGAACAAACAGGGGTGATCTGACACTAGCTGAGCAACTAGCTCCACACCAACTCGGAGACAGATGTCCCCAGAGAAGAACATTGAACAGGACAGGCCTTAGGCCCTAATCAGATCCATTGTTTTGGTTTCCAGGCATCTCTTCTCAGAGGCCTGGTTTCCAATACCAGCCTATGGGGTTTCCAGTGGCCCCTTCAGAGCAAGTATTGTCTGCACATTGGAAACTTGCTCGTGGAGCTATGTCAGAACCTCAGAGGCCTGGTTTTCAATACCACCATATGGGGGTTTCCTGAGTCATCAGTCAGAACAAATGTCTTCTCCACATGGGAAACGTGCTCTTTCAAGCTGTGTCAAAACCTCCGGCTAGGAAAATCCTTCAGGGCCCCGGTGCCACCACCTCATTCCAAGGTCTCCATGGACACAATCCCACATTAGGACCCATCTGCAGGAGAGTCTATTTCAACTCAGTGCCCTTGGGTGCTCCCCTAGAGCCAGCAGATCGAACCTATCTTGTCACTAGGAGACAATTGGAATGTGAGGCGGGCTGGCTAGGCATCCATCTGTAGAAAACTACTCTGAAGTAATTCCATATGGGACGTCCTGGAGCCATCCAACAGGTCACAGCTGTCCTGCAGAAGGAATCCTTGCGCTTTGGAGCACCTCACAACTCCCATTATGGGAAAAGCTCTGTGGCCTCGTGGTGCACTGTCCCCTTCATGAAAGAGCCATCTTGGACAGAAACTCCAACCTGAGCCAACGTCTAATCCTCGCCCTGACTTCAGATGCACGAAATCTTGATTCAACTCTGCAGAGTGTGCCTGCCGAAACCCCGCCCCGAAGCAAAACCTAGCTATTGTTCTCAGACTTCGTCCTCACACTCCGAGCCCACCAGCCCTCCAGTTAGGGAATTCTGGAGAGACACAATGCAGCACTCTGACTGCCCTCCAGAAGAGAAACGTTGTCCTATGGGGCTAACCAGAAACACCAAATGAGGATCAACCTGCATGCCACTTGACTCTACCCCAATTATACAGTTTCACTTCGGCGTTAATGCCCTGTCTTGCACAGCCTGAGGTCTGAATTCCCAACCGACACCCAGACAGCTGGCTGTACACTGAGCACATCAGACCCGCCATGCCTTTAGGTCATCATCTCTTCCCAACCTTGGTTTTCAGGCTTCAGAACCTAGATCTTATATATACTCACTACCCAGGGGTGAACGTGATGCAGAAATGAAACTCCTTCTTCCTCAAGGCAAGAAACCTTGTGGTTGGCATGTTTTCCAACGTTCAGTGTAGGAGAATCCAGTGTAGCCCATGAGTCCCCGCCCATGCTTGAGAACCGCAATGGGCACAAACACATTGGGACCCTCAGTGTGAGCCCTGTCCTCAAGTAAAGCCTCTCAGGGGCTGGACCAAGAACCCGCATTGCCATCCCTAGTCCCCCAATATTAATGAGAGGTTGAGAGGTCTAGTCACCCCTATTCAGGTCTCTGCACTGGAACCCCTGAGGAAAAAAATATCGAAGGGTCTCCTCCATCCCCTGAATGAGCCCCAAAACTTGGGATCTGACCAAATCTTAAAAGAGAAAGAATCATCCATGGCCAAAGAGGCCATCCCGTCATTCCATGGCCACCATTGACACAAAATCTAGAGACAAAAGCCTGGAGATATGCCTCACACTTGCCCTTTGTTCATAGCCTGAAAAATTCTCCTCACGGACTATAGATCAGGCCTGTCATACCTACGTCCCCAAACCTAAGCTGAATTTGGGTTTTCAGATTTCTGTCCCCACTGTCCTGGCCCACACACCCTCCAGGCTGGGGCCCCTGGAGCCATGCCTCAGGACTGTGCCTGCCTTCTCCAAGCAAATTCTGCCCATTCCATTGGCCACAACCCTAAAGATTAGGAGAACACTCCAACGTCCCTGAGGCCATCCCAATAGTGTTGGCCACTCAGGGCAAACAGGGTGATCTGTCCCAAGATGAGCAACTACCTCAACTCAGACCCATAGACAGATAACCCCAGAGAAGAAGATTGAACCGGACAGGCACCTAGGACCTATGCAGATCCATTGCTTTTGATTCCTGGCATCTCTCCTCAGAGGCCTGTTTTCCAATACCAGCATATGTGTTTTTCTGGAGGTACCAGTCTGAACAAATCTCATTTCCACATGGGAAACATGCATTTTGGAGCTGTGTCACAACCTCCAGTTAAGGGAAACCTTCAGGTCCCAGCAGCCAACACCCCATTCCAAGGTCTCCATGGACACAAACCCACATTATGACCCATCAGCAGGCGAGTCCATTTCAACACATCCCCTTTGGTTGCTCCCCAAAAGAAGCAGATCGAACCTGCCTTGTCACTAGGAGACAATAGTAATGTGAGGCGGGCACTCCAGGAATCCATCCTTAGAACCCTGCACTGCCGTGGTTCCGCATGGGACGTCCTGGAGCAATCTGACCGGTCTCGACTGTCCCGTAGAAGGAATCCTTGCCGATTGGAGCAACATACAATGCCAATCGTGGGAAAGTCTCCATAGCCCCATGATGCCCCCCACCATCATGAAGGGGCCATCCTGAACAGAAACTTCAACCTGAGCCTACGTCTGATCCTCGCCCTGACTTCAGATGCATGAGATTTAGATTTAGCTCTACAGAGTGTGCCTGCCATGATCTTGACCCAAAACCTAAGCCTAGCTTGTGTTCTCACACTTCCTTCCTCACAATTCTGGCCCACAAGCCCTCCAGTGTGAGAATTCCGTCGCCACAATGCAGCACTCTTCCTTCCCTCCAGAAGAAAAACGTTGCCCCTGGGGCTACCCAGAAACGCCAAATGAGGATCAACCTGCATGCCACTCAACTTTACTCCAATTATACAGTCTAAGCTTGGAACTAATGCCCTGTCTGACACAGCCTGAGCCTGGACCTCCTGGATGACACCCAGAAAGGTGGTGTCACACCTAAGGACTGTGCCAGTGCTCTCCAAGGGAACTCTGCCCGTTTCATTTGCCACAACCTTACAGATTAGGAGAAACCTCCAATTCCCAAGACCAGTCCAATAGTGTTGGCCTCCCCCAACAAACATGGGTGATCTGACACAAGCTGAGCAGTGACCTCCATTCTGAATCTTAGACAGAGACACTCAGAGGAGAATATTGAAAAGGACAGGCCCCTAGACCGTAATCAGATCCATTGCTTTGGATTCCAGGCATTGTTCCCCAGATGCTTGGTTTCCAATACCAGGTTGTGGGGGTTTCAGAACAAATCTCGTCTCTACATGGGAAACTTGCTCTTTGGAGCTGCATCAAAACCTCAGGTTAGGAGAATTCTTCAGGGCAACAGAGCCACTGCCCCATTCCAAGGGATCCATGGACACAAATCCACATCATGACTGATCCTCATGAGATTCCATTTCAATTCAGCCCCCTCGGTTGTTCCCCCAGTGACAGCAGATCAAATCCTCCTTTTCACTAGGACACAATTGGAATGCAAGTTGGACTGCCCAGGCATCCATCATTAGAACTGTGCTTTGGAGCATTTCTTATGGGACGTCCTTGATCCATCCAAAAAGTCGTGACTGTCCCGCTGACGGAATCCTTGTGGTTTGGAGCATCACACACTCACAAAGTTGGAAATCTTCCATGGTTTCCTGATGCCCCCTCCCACCTTCATGAAGGGGACATCATGTACAGAAACTCCAACCTAAGCCAACATCTGATCCTCGCCCTGACTTCAGATGCACGAGATCTCATTTCAGGTCTGTAGAGTGTGCCTGCCATGTCACCACTGCGAATTCAAAGCTGAACTTGTGTTCTCAGACTTCTGTCCTAAAACACCTGGCCCACAAGCCCTGAAGTTGGCAATTCTGGAGCCAGAATGCAGCACTCTGCCTGCCCTGCAGAAGAAAATCTTTGCCCTATGGGGCCAACCAGAAACCCCAAATGAGGACCAACCTTCACATCACTCGACTGTACCCCAATTATACAGTCTAGCCTGGGGACTAATGCCCTGCCTGACACAGCCTGAGCCCAGACCTCATGATGGACACAGACATCTGGCCGAACACTAAGTGCATTGGACCCACCATGGCCTTAGGTTGTCATCTCTTACCAACCTCGGTTTTCAGGCTTCAGAATCTAGACCTTATCTCTACTCACTGCCATGCCGTGTACGTGATGCAGAAATCAGAACTCCTCCTTCCCCGTGACCAGAAACCCTGTGGTTGGCATGTTGTCCAACGTGCAGTGTAGGAGAAACCAGCATGGCCCATGAGGCCCCAGACATGCTTGAGGGCTGCGATGGGCACAAACACACATTAGGATCCTAAGCATGATCCCTGGCCTCAAGTAAAGCCTCTCCGGGGATGGACCAAGAGCCCACATATGGAGATTACCATGCCCCTACTCCCCAGGCCTTAACCAGTGCTTGAGAAGTCTAGTCACCCCTACTCAGATCTCTTCTCTAGAATCCCTCCTTGGTGGGACACATGAGGTTAAAAAAAAAAATAGAGAAAGGACTCCTACCGTCCAAAGAATGACCGCAAACACTTGGAATTGGGCCAAATTCACAGATAGAAATACTCGTCCATGGCTGATGAGGCCATCCTGACATTCCACGGCCACCATTGACACAAAATCCGGAGACAAAAGCCTGAACAAAGCGCCCTTTGTTCAAAGCCTGAAAAATTCTCACGGTCTGTAGATCGGGCCTGCCATACCTATGTCCCCAAACCTAAGCCAAGTTTGTGTTTTCAGAATTCTGTCTCCATTGTCCTGGCCCACACACCCTCAAGGCTTGGCCGCATGGAGCCACACCTCAGGACTGTGCCTGCCCTCTCCATGGGAATTCTGCTCATTCCTTTGGCACAACCTGACAGATTAGGAGCAACATCCGAAGTCCCCGAGGCCACCCCAATATTGTAGGATGTCCGGGACAAACAGGGACCATCTGCCACAAGCTGAGCCACTACCTCCAATCAGACCTGTAGATAGATATCCATAGAAAAGAAGATTGAACAGGACAGGCACCTAGGCCCTAAACGGATCCATTGCTTTTGTTTTCACGTATCTCTCCTCAGAGGCCTGGATTCCAATACCAGCACATGGGGGTTTCTGGAGCTACCAATCAGAACAAATCGCATGCCACATGGGAATCATGCTATATGGAACTGTGTCAAAACCTCCAGTTAGGAGAAAATTTCACGTCAGTGGAGCCACCGCCCCATTCCAATGTCTCAATGGACACAATCCCACATTATGACCCATCCTCAGGAGAGTCCATTTCAACTCAAACCTGGCGGTTGCTCACCCAGTGCCAGCAGATCAAACCTGCTTTGTCACTAGGAGACAATTGGAATGCGAGTTCGTTGCCCAGGTATCCGTTGTTAGAACTCTGCTCTGGAGAAATTCCTAATGGGGTGTCCTTGATCCATTCAACAGGTCTCAACTGTCCTGCAGAAGGAATCCTTGTGGTTTGCAGCATCACACACTCGCACCGTGGGAAAACCTCCATGGCCTCGTGATGCCTCCACCTTCAGGTAGAGGACATCATGGACAGAAACTCCCGTCTGATCCTCGCCCTTACTTCAGATGCATGAGATCTCAATTCAGCTCTGCAGAGTGTGCCTGCCTTGCCCTCGCCCAAAACCTAAGCCAGCTCACGTTCTCAGACTTCCGTCCTCACACTCCTGGCCCACAAGCCTTCCACTTTGGGAATTCTGGAGACAAAATGCAGCACTCTGCCTGCCCTCCAGAAGAGAGACTTTGCCCTAGGGGTCTACCCAGAAACATCAAATGAGGATCAACCTGCAATTCTCTAGACTGTACCCCAATTATACAGTCTAGCCTGGGCACTAATGCCCTGTCTGACACAGCCTGACCCCAGACCTCGTGACCGACACCCAGACACCTGGCCTCACACTGAACACAACGAACATGCCATGGCCTTAGGTCATCATCTCTTCCCAACCTTGTTCTTCAGGCTTCAGAACCTAGACATTATCTCCACTCACAACTAAGTGATGTACGTGATGCAGAAATCAGAACTTCACCTTCCCCATGACCAGAAACCTTGTGGTTGGCATGTTGTCCAACGTTCAGTATATGAGAACCCAGCATGGCCCATGAGGCCTCAGACATGCTTGAGGGCTGCGATGGGCACAAACACACATTAGGACCCTAAGCATGAACCCTGGCCTCAAGTAAAGCCTCTCCGGGGCTGGACCAAGAGCCTGCATATGGGACTTGCCATGCCCCTACTCCCCCAATCCTAGCCAGAGCTTGAGAAGTCTAGTCAACCTTATTCAGAGCTCTTTCCTGGAATCCCTCTTTGGTGTGACACATAAGGTAAAAAAAAAAAAAAAAAAAAAAAAAAAAAAAAAAAAAAACCAAGATAAAGAAAAAAAAAAAGTAAGGACTCCTACCATCCAAAGAATGACCCCAAACACTTGGAATCTGGCCAAATCCACAGAGAGAAATACTCGTCCATGGTCGATGAGGCCAGCCTACATTCCATGGCCACCATTGACACAAAATCCGGAGACAAAAACCTGAAAAAGCGCCACACACTTGCCCTTTGTTCAGAGCCCCCAAAATTCTCAAGGTCTGTAGATCGGGCCTGCCATACCTATGTCCCCAAACCTAAGCCGAGTTTGTGTTTTCAGACTTCTGTCTCCATTGTCCTCACCCACACATTCTAAAGGCTGGGCCCCATGGAGCCACACCTCAGGACTGTGCCTGCCCTCTCCAAGGGAATTCTGCTCATTCATTTGGCACAACCTGACAGATTAGGAGAATCATCCAAAATCTCTGAGGCCATCCCAATAGTGTAGGATGTCCTGGACATACAGGGACCCTCTGGCACAAGCTGAGCCACTACCTCCAATCAGAACCTTAGACAGATATCCATAGAAAAGAATATTGAACAAGACAGGCACCTAGGCCCTAATTGGATCCATTGCTTTTGTTTTCAGGCATCTCTCCTCAGAGGCCTGGATTCCAATACCAGCATAAGGGGGTTTCCAGAGCTACCTATCAGAAAAAATCTCGTCTCCACATGGGAATCTTGCTCTATGGAGCTGTGTCATAACCTCCAGTTAGGAGAAAACTTCAGGTCACTGGAGCCACTGCCCCATTTGAATATCTCCATGGACACAATCCCAAATTATGACCCATCCTCAGGAGAGTCCATTTCAACTAAACCCCCTCGGTTGCTACTCCAGAGCCAGCAGATTGAACCTGCCTTGTCGCTAGGAGACAATTGAAATGCGAGTTGGGCTCTTCAGGCATCCATCCTTAGAACCCTGCTCTTGCGTCGTTCCTTATGGGACATCCTTGAGCCATCCAACAGGTCTCGACTGTCCCACAGGAGTCCTTGTGCATGGACCACCAAACAACTCATATCATGGAAAGCTTCCAAGGTCACATGATGCCCCCAATCTTCATGAAGGCAGATCATGGAAAGAAACTCCAACCTGAGCCAACAGCTGATCTTCGCCTTGACTTCAGATGCACGAGATCTTGATTCAGCTCTTCAGAGTGTACCTGCTGTGCCCTCACCCCAAAACCTAAGCGTATCTAGTGTTCTCCGACTTCCGTCCTCACTCTCCTGGACCACACGCCCTCTATTTTGGGATTTCCGATGACACAGTGCTGCACTCTGCCTGCCCTCTAGAAAAAAAATATTGCCCTATGGGTCTACCCAGAAACCTCAAATGAGGATAAACCTGCACGTCACTCAACTGTACACCAATTATATAGTCTAGCCTGTGCACTAATGCCCTGTCCGACAGAACCTGAGGCCTGAATTCCCAACCGACACCCAGACAGCTTGCAGTACACTGAGAATATCTGAACCGCCATGGCCTTAGGTCGCCATCTCTTTCCAACTTCGGTTTTCAGGCTACAGAATCCTAGACCTTATCTCTACTCACTTCCCATGGGTGAACGTGATGCAGAAATCAGAACTCCTCCTTCCCTCTCGCCAGAATCTTGTGGTTGGCATCTTGTCCAACGTTCAGTGGAGGACCCCTGTAGGGCCTACAGGGGTAGTAGTAGGGCCCCTGAGGGTAGTGTAGGGTCCCTGAGGCCCTGCCTATGCTTAAGAGCTGCGGTGGGCTCAAACACACATTGGGACCCTCAGTTTGAGCCCTGTCCTCAAGTAAAGCCTCTCAGTGGCTGGACCATGAGCCCGCATATGGGGCCTGCCATGCCCCAAGTCACCCAATCTTAACCAGAGGTAGAGACATCTAGTCACCCCTACTCAGGGCTCTGCTCTGGAAACCTTCTTTGGTGGGACATTTGAGGTAAATAAACACAGTAAGGACTCCTCCCACTCACAGAATGACCCCAATCACTTGGGATTGGGCCATCCCAAGTGATTGGGGTCCAGAGAGAAAGACTCGTCCATGGCCCATGAGGCCAGCCCGACATTCCATGGCCACTATTGACACAAAATCCAGAGACATAAGCTTCAGCAAGCGTTCACACTCACCCTTAGGTCATAGCCCAAAAAATTCTCCTCATAGTCTGTAGATTGGGCCTGCCATACCTACGTCCCCAAACCTAAGCCGAGTTTGTATTTTCAGACTTCTATCCTGACATCCCTGTCCCACACACCCTCCAGACTGAGGCCCCTGGAGCCACACCTCAGGACTGTGCCTGCCCTCTCCAAGGAAATTCTTCCCATTCCATTGGCCACAACCCTACAGATAAGGAGAAACCTCCAAAGTCCCAGAGGCCATTCCAATAGTGTAGGCCACCCAGGACAAAGAGGGGCGATCTCTCACAAACTGAGCAACGACGTCAACTCACCCGTAGACAGATAACCCAAGAGAAGAAGATTAAACTGGACTGGCCCCTAGAATGTAATTTGTTCCATTGCTTTTTTTTTCTAAGCATCTCTCCTCAGAGGCCTGTTTTACAATACCAGCATATGGGGGATTCCAGAGATACCAATCAGAACAACTCTTGTCTTCACATGGGAAACTTATCCTTTGGAGCACTGTAAAAGCCTCCAGTTAGGAGAAACCTTCAGGTAGCCGGAGCAACCGCCCTATTCCAAGGTCTCCATGGACACATACCCGCATTATGACCATTCGGCAGGAGAGTACATTTCAACTCAGCCCCGTCGATTACTCCCCCAGAGGCAGAATATCAAACCTGCCTTGTCGCTAGGAGACAACTGGAATGCAAAGCAGACTCTCTAGGCATCCATCCATGGAATCCTGCTCTGGCGCCGTTCCATATGGGATGTCCTGGAGCCTTCCAACAGGTCTTGACTGTCCCACATAAGGAATCCTTGCAGATTGGAGCATCTCACAACTCCTATCGTGGGAAAACCTACATGGCCTCATGAGAGGCTCCCCTTTATAAAGGGGCCATCATGGACAGAAACTCCAACCTGAGCCAACTTCTGATGCATTGCTTTGGTTTCTAGGTATCTCTCCTCAGAGGCCTGGTTTCCAATATCAGAATATGGGGGCTTCCTAAGGAAACAATCAGAACAGATCTCATCTCCACATGGGAAACTTGCTCTTTGGAGCTGTGTCAATACCTCAGGTTAGGAGGATCCTTCAGGGCGCTGGCACCATGGCCCAATCCCAAGGTCTCCAAGGACACAAACTTACATTATGAACCATTCTCAGGAGAGTCCATTTCAAATCAGCCCACTCTGCTGCTCACCCAGAGCCAGCAGATCAAACCTTCCTTGTCACTAGGAGACAGTTAGAATGGGAGGCGGGCTGCCCAGGCATCCATCCTTAGAACCCTGCTCTGGAGAACTTCTTTATGGGATGTCTTGAATCCAACCAACCTGTCTTGACTGTCTCGCAGAATGAATCCTTGTGGTTTGAAGCATCACACAATAACACTGTGAGAAAACCTCCATATCCTCATGATGACCCACACCTTCATAAATGGGCCATCATGGACAGAAACTCCATCCTAAGCCAAAGTCTGATCCTCGCCCTGAATTCAGAAGCATGAGATCTCTATTCAGCACTTGAGAGTGTGCCTGCTGGGCCCTCGCCTTGAAACCTAAGCCTATCTTGTGTTCTCAGACTTCCGTCCTCAGAATCCTGGCCACACCCCTCCAGTTTGGAAATTCTGGAGACACAATGCAGCACTCTGCCTGGTCTCCAGAAGAAAAATGTTGCCCTATAGGGCTAACCAGAAACGCCAAATGAGTAACAACCTGCATGCCACTCGACCATACCCCAATTATACAGTCTAGCCTGTGCACTAAAGCCCTGTCTGACACAGCCTGAGGGCAGACCTCCAGTCCAACACCAGGACAGCTGGCCGTACACTGAGCATATCATACCCACAATGGCTTTAGGCCATCATCTCTACCCAACCTCAATTTTCACCTTCAGAACCTAGACCTTATCTACACTCACTGCTCAGGAGTGAACGTGATGCAAGAATCAGAACTTCTCCTTCGCCATGGCAAGAAACCTTGTGGTTGGCATGTTGTCCAACGTTCATTGTAGGAGAAAGCAGCATGGACTATGAGGTCCCACCTATCCCTGAGGGCCACAATTTGCACAAACACATATTGTGACCCTCAGCGTGAGCCCTATCCTCATGTGAAGCCTCTTAGTGACTGGAACAACAGCCCACATATGGGGCTTGCCAAGCCCCTAGTCACCCAATCTCAACCAGAGTTCGAGATGTCTAGTCACCCGACTCAGGGCTCTGCTCTGGAATCCCTCTTTGGTGGGACACCTGAGGTAAAAAAAAAAAATACAGAAAGGACTTTTCCCATCCACAGAATGATCCCAACCCCTTGGGATCAGGCCAAATCACCAGAGAAAGAATTGTCCATGGCCCTTGAGGACACCCCGACATTCCACGGCCACCGTTGACACAAAATCCAGAGACAAAAGCCTGAGCAAGCGCCACATAGTCGCCCTTTGTTCATAGCCCGGAAAATTCTCACGTTCTGTAGATCGAGCCTTCATACATACATCCCCAAACCTAAGCTGAGTTTGTATTTTCAGACTTCTGTCCCCACAGGCCTGGCCCACACACCATCCAAGCTGGGGCCCCTGGAGCCACCCCTCAGGACTGTGGCTTCCCTCTCCAGGGGAATTCTGCCATTTCCATTGGCCACAACCTTATAGATTAGGAGAAACCTCCAAACTCCCCGAGGCCATCCGAATAGTGTTGGCTGCCCAGGACAAACAGGGATGATCTTTCACAAGTTAGGAAACTACCTCCACTCAGACCCAGAGACAGATATCCCCATAGAATAATATTGAACTGGACAGGCACTTAGGCCCTAATCAGATCCATTGCTTTTGTTTCCAGGCATCTCTCCTCAGAGGCCTGGTTTCCAATACCAGCATAGGGGGATTACTGAGGCACTCACCAGAAAAATCTCGTCTCCACATAGGAAATGTACTCTTTGGAGCTCTATAAAAACCTCTGTTTAGGAGAATCTTTCAGGGCCCCGGATCAAGCGCCCCATTCCAGGGTCTCCATGGACTTAAAACCACATTATGATCTATCCTCGGGAGCGTCCATGTCAACTCAACCCCCTTGGTTTCTCCCCCAGGGCCCGCAGATCAAACCTGCTTTGTCGCTAGGAGACAACTAGAATGGGAGGTGGGCTGCCTAGGCATCAATCCTTAGAACCCTACTCTGGAGTCATTCCATATGGGACATCCTAGATCCATCCAACAGGTCTCAAGTGTCCCACAGAAGGAATCTTTGCAGTCTGGAGCATCTCAGAACTCCCATTGTGGGAAAATCTACATGGCCTCTTGAGACGCTCCACTTTATAAAGTGGCCATCATGGACAGAAACTCCAACCTGAGCAAACGTCTGATATTCGCCCTGACTTCAGGTGCATGAGATCATGATTCAGCTCTGCAGAGTGTGCCTTCTGTGCCCTCACCCCCAAAACTAAGCCTAGCTTGTGTTCTCAGACTACAGTCCTCACACCCCTGGCCCAAAATCCCTACAGTTTGGCAATACTGGGGCCACAATGCAGCACTCTGCCTGCCCTCCCAGAGAAAAAACGTTGCCTTATGGAACTACCTAGAGACCCGTATGAGGATCAATTGAACGCCACTCGACTGCACCCCAAATATTCAGTCTACCCTGTCTAATGCCTTGTCTGACACAGCATGAGCCCACACCTCCAGACCTACGCTCAACAGCTGGCCGCACACTGAGCTCATTGGACCCAACCGGTCCTTAGGTCTTCATCTCTTCCCAACCTCGGTTTTCAGGTTTCAGAACCTAGACCTAAACTCCAATCACTGTCCAGGGGTTAACGTGATGCAGAAGTCACAACTCTTCCTTCGCCATGGCCAGAAACCTTGTGGTTGGCATATTCTCCAACATTCAGTGTCGGAGAATCCAGCGTGGCCCATGAGGCCCTTCCCATGCTTGAGGGCCTTGTTGGCACAAATAGGCATTGTGACCCTCAGCATGAGCCCTGTCCTCAAGGAAGGCCTCTCAGTGTCTGAATCAAGAGCCCACATATTGGACATGCCATGCCCCTAGGCCCCCAAACTAAAACATGGGTGGGGTTGCCCAGTTGTCCCTCCCGAGGACTCTGCTCTTGAATCCCTCCTTTATTGGGACACATGAGGTACAAAAAATAAAATAAAATAAAATAAAAAACAGAAAGGACTCCTCCCATCCCACAGAACATACACAAACTCTTGGGATTGGGTCAAATCCTCAGAGAAGGAAAGCCGTCCACAACCCATGAGGCAACGCCAGCATTCCACCCACATTGTTGACACAAATCCAGAGACAAAATCTGAGCAATCACCTCAAACTCACACTTTTTTCATATCCTGAAGTGTTATCACGGTCTGTAGATTGGGCGTGCCATAACTATGTCCGCAATCCTAAGCGGAGTTTGTGTTTTCAGATTTTTGCTCCACAGGCCTGGCCCACACACCCTCAAAGTTGGGCCCCTAGAGCCAAACTCAGAACTTTGCCTGCCCTCTCCAGGGGATTTCTGCCCATTCCATTGAACACAACCCTATAGATTAGGAGAAACTCCAAAGTCCCGAGGCCATTCCAATATTATAGGTCACCCAGGAAAACATGGGCGATCTGACACAATCTGAGCAACTACCTCACCTCAGATACTTAGACACGTATCCCCAGCAAAGAGATTGAACCGGACAGGCACCTAGGCTCTAATCATATCCATAGCTTTTGTTTCCAGTCATCTCTCCTCAGAGGCCTGGTTTCCAATACCAGCATATGGGAGATTCCTTAGGCAATCATCAATTCACAATTCTCTTCTCTACATAGGAAACATACTCTTTAGAGCTCCATCAAAACCTCCGGTTATGAACATCCCTCAAGGACCCAGATCAAGACCCCATTCCAAGGTCTCCATGGACACAAATGCACATTATGACCCATCCTCAACTCACCCATTTCAACACACCCGATTCGGTTGCTCCACTAGATCAGGCAGATCGAACTTGCCTTGGCTCTATGAGACACCTGGAATGGGAGGCAGGCTGCCCAGGCATCCATCCTTAGAACCCTGCTCTGGATAACTTCCTTATGGGATGTCCTGGAGCCATCCACCGGTCTCACCTGTCCCACAGAAGGAATCATTGCGGTTTGGAGCATCTCACAATTCAAATCGTGGGAAAAACTCCATGTCCTCGTGACACCCTCCCATTCATGAAGGGGCCATCATGGACAGAAACTCCGACCTAAGCCAACGTCTGATCCTAGCTCTGTCTTCAGGTATACGGGATCTCGAATCATCTCTGCAGAGGGTGCCTGCCGTCCCTTCACCCCAAAATCTAAGTCTGGCTTGTGTTCTCAGAATTTTTTCCTCACACACCTGGCCCACAAGCCTTCCAGTTTGGGAATTCTGGAGCCAGTATGTGACACTGTGTCTTCCCTCCAGAAGAAAAACGTTGCCCTCTGGGGCTACCCAGTAACCACAAATGAGTACCATCCTGCACGAAACTCGACTGCACCCCAATGATACAGTCTAGCCTGGGCACTAATTCCCTGTCTGCCACAGCCTGAGCCTGCACCTCCCAACCCACACTCAACAGCAGGCCGAACACTGAGCACATCAGACACACCATGGCCTTAGGGCTTCATCTCTTCCCAACCTCAGTTTTCAGGCTTCAGAACCTAGACCTTAAATCCAATCATAGTCCAGGAGTGAAAGTGTGGCAGAAATTAGAACTCCTTCTTCCCCATGGCCAGAAAACTTGTGGTTGCCATATTGTGCAACGTTCAGTGTAGGAGAAACCAGCATGGTACATTAGGCCACCCCCTGACTTGAGGGGCTCCTTGGGCACAAAAACACATTGTGAAACTCAGTGTGAGACCTATCCTCAAGGAAGGCCTCTCAGTGTCTGGACCAAGAGCCCACATATGGGGCTTGCCATGTTCTTAGGTCCCAATGTTAACTAGAGGTCTGGTTGTCCAGTTGCCCCAACCCACGACTCTGCTCTGGAATCCCACTTTTGGTGATCCACCTGAGGTAAAAAAAAAAAAAAAATAAAAAAAAATAAACAAAAAAACCAGAAAGGCCTCCTCCCTTCCCACAGAATGAACCCAAACTCTTGGGATCAGGTCAAATCCCCAGAAAGGGAGCCTCATCGATGGCCCATGAGGACACCCGACATTCCATGGCAATCGGTGACACATTTCCAGAAAAAAAAAAAAAAAAAAGCATGAGCAAGCATCTCACATCGCCCTTTGTTCATATCCCGAAGAGTTCTCCTCACGGTCTATAGATCGGGCCGGCCATACCTACATCCCCCAACCTAAGTGGAGTTTCTGTTTTCAGACTTTTGTCCAAATAGCCCTGGACCACACACGCTCCACACTTGGGTCCCTGGAGCCACACCTCAGGACTGTGCTTCCCTTTCAAGGGAATTCTTCCCATTCCATTGGCCACAACCTTGCAAATGAGAAAAAACCTCCAATGTCACCGAGGCCATCCCATTAGTGTAGGCCGCCCAGGACAAACAGGGGTGATCTCAAACCAGCTGAGCAACTACCTCCACTCAGACAACAGATGTCCCCAGAGAAGAATATTGAACCGGTCAGGCCCCTAGGCCCTAATCAGATCCATTGCTTTGGTTTCCAGGCATCTCTCCTCAGAGGCCTCGTTTCCAATACCAGCATATGGTGGTTTCCTGAGGCACCATTAAAAACAAATCTCGTCTCCCCATGGAAAACTTGCTCATTGGAGCTTTGTCATAACCTCTGGTTAGGAGAATCCTTCAGGGCCCTGGTGCCACTGCCCCATACCAAGGTCTCCATGGATTCAAACCAACATTAAGACCATCCTCAGGAAGGTCCATTTAAACTCAGCCCCCTCAGTTGCTACCCCAAGACAGCAGATCAAACGTTTATTGTTGCTAGGAGACAATTGGAATGTGAGGCTGGCTGCCCAGGCATCCATACTTAGAACGCTTTTCTGGAAAAATACCTTATAAGACGTCCTGGAGCCATCCAACAAATCTTAATTGTCCCACAGAAGGAATCCTTGCGGTTTGGAGCATCTCACAACTCCAATAGTGGGAAAACCACCATGGCATCATAATGCCCCCCCTTCCTGAGGGGCCCACATGGGCAGAAACTCAAACCTGAGCCAAAGTCTGAACCTCGACCTGACTTCAGACGCATGAGATCTCAATTCCGCTCTGCAGAGTGTGCCTGCCATGTCCTTGCCCTGAAACCTAAGCCTAGCTTGTGTTCTCAGACTTCTGTCCTCACTCTCCTGGCCCACAATCCCTCCAGTTTGGGAATTCCGAAGCCACAATGCAGCACTCTGCCTGCCCTCCAGAAGAAATACTTTGCCCTATGCTGCTAATAAGAAACACCAAATGATTTTCTAATGCATGACACTCGATTTTAAAGCAATTATACAGCCCACCCTGTATACTAATGCCCTGTCTGGCACAGCCTGAGACAAGACATCCCAAACGACACCCAGACAGCTGGCCCCAACCTGGACATATAGGACCCGCTATGGCTGTAGGTCGTCATCTCTTCCCAACCTCGGTTTTCAGGTTTCAGAACCTAGACCTTATCTCCAATCACTGCCCAAGGGTGAACGTGATGCAGAAATTAGAATTCCTCCTTCCCCATGGCCGGAAACCTTGTGGTTGGCATGTTGTCCAACGTTCAATGTGGGAAAACCTGCATTGTCCGAAAGGACACGCCAGTGCTTGAGGGCCACCTAGGGCACAGACATGCATTTTGACCTGCAGCGTGAGTCCCGTATTAAAGTAACGCCTCTCAGTGGCTGGACCAAGATCCTGCATATGGGGCTTGTCATATCCATAGGCCCCCAAACTTAACCAGAGGGCGAGTATTCCAGTTGTCAGTACCCACTGCTATGCTCTAGAATCCCTCTACTGGGGGAACACATGAAGCAGAAAACAGGACACTTCCCTTCCCACAGAATGACCCCAAACTTTTGGGGGCTGGACAAACTACCCGAGAGGGAGACTTCTACGACCCATGAGGCAACTCCTACATTAAACGGCCATTGTGGACAAAACATCCAGAGACAAAAGCCTGAGCGACTGCCTCCCTCTCACCCTTCTTTCATATCCCGAGGAGCTCCCCTCATGGACTGTAGATCAGGCCTGCCGTAACCTCAGCCCCAAACCTGAGCTGAGTTAGGGTTTTTGGATGTCTGTCTGCACAGCCATGGCCCACACGGCCTCCAGGATGGGGTCTCTGGAGCCACACCACAGAACTGTGCCTGCTCTCTCCTAAGAAACTGCCCATTCCATTGGCCACAACTCTACAAAATAGTAGAAACCTCAAGGTCCCCAAGGACATCCCACTACCGCAAGCCGCACTGGACAAATAGGGGCATTATGACACAAGCTGAGCAACTACTATCTCCATGCAGACACAATGACAGATATCCGCAGAGACAGAAGATTGAACCAGACAGGCCCCTAGGCCCTATTATGAACTCTTGCTTTGGTGTCCAGGTATCACTCCTCAGAGGCCTGGGTTCGAACACCAGCATACGGGCTTTCCTGAGGCACTAGACAGAAGACTTCTCATCTCCACATGGGAAGCTTCCTTGTTGGAGATGTGTCAAGCCCTTCGGGTTGGAGAATCCTGCAGAGTCCCTTAGCTACTGCCACATTCCAAGGTCTCCATGGCCACCAACCCACATTATGACTCATCCTCAGGAGAGTCCATTTAAACTCAGCCATCTGGGTAGCTCACCCAAGAGCCCGCAGATTAAGCGTGCCTTGTCTCGACCGGGCAATGGGAAGGTGAGTTGGCGTGTCTCGGCATCCATGCTTAGGCCCCTGCTCTCGAGTCTTTCTGTATGGGGCATCCTGGAACCATCCAATAGTACTCGACTGTCCTGAAGAAGGAAACTTTGAAGTTTGGAGCAGCTCACAATTCCCAGCGTAGGGAAACTTCCCTGGCCTCATGACGCCACCACCCCCTTCAGGAAGGGGCCGTCATGGACACAAACTCCAGCTTGAGGCAACATCTGATACTCGCCCTGACCTCACCTGCAGGAGATCTCGATTCAGCCTCTGCAGAGTGGGCCTGCCATGCTCTTGGCCCCAAAACTTGTGCTAGCTTGTGTTTTCAGACTTCCTTCCTCACAAACCTGGCCACACCCCTCCAGTTTGGCAATTCTGGAGACACAATGCAGCACTCTGCCTGCCCTCCAGAAGAAAAATGTTGCCCTATAGGGCTAACCGGAAACGCCAAATGAGTAACAACCTGCATGCCACTCGACCATACACCAATTATACAGTCTAGCCTGTGCACTAAAGCCCTGTCTGACACAGCCTGAGGGCAGACCTCCATCCAACACCCAGAAAGCTGGCCGTACACAGAGCATATCACACCCACAATGGCTTTAGGCCATCATCTCTAACCAACCTCAGTTTTCACCTTCAGAACCTAGACCTTATCTCCACTCACTGCTCAGGAATGAATGTGATGCAAGAATCAGAACTTCTCCTTCGGCTTGGCAAGTAACCTAGTGGTTGGCATGTTGTCCAATGTTCATTGCAGGAGAAAGCAGCATGGACTATGAGGCACCACCTATCCCTGAGGGCCACAATTTGCACAAACACACATTGTGACCCTCAGCGTGAGCCCTATCCTCATGTAAAGCCTCTTAGTGACTGGAACAACAGCCCACATATGGGGCTTGCCAAACCCCTAGTCCCCCAATCTCAACCAGAGTTCGAGATGAGTAGTCACCCCTACTCAGGGCTCTACTCTGGAATCCCATTTTGGTGGGACACCTGAGGTAAAAAAAAAAAAAAAAAAAAACATATATATATATATAAATATATATACATATATATATATATATATATATACACAGAAAGGACTCTTCCAATCCACAGAATGATCCCAACCCCTTGGGATCAGGCCATATCACCAGAGAAAGAATTGTCCATGGCCCTTGAGGACATCCCGACATTCCACGGCCACCGTTGACACAAAATCCAGAGACAAAAGCCTGAGCAATCGCCACATACTCGCCCATTGTTCATAGCCTGGAAAATTCTCACGTTCTGTAGATCGAGCCTTCATACATACATCCCCAAACCTAAGCTGAGTTTGTGTTTTCAGACTTCTGTCCCCACAGGCCTGGCCCACACACCATCCAAGCTGGGGCCCCTGGAGACACACCTCAGGACTGTGGCTTCCCTCTCCAGGGGAATTCTGCTATTTCCATTGTCCACAACCCTATAGATTAGGAGAATCCTCCAAACTCCCCGAGGCCATCCAAATAGTGTTTGCTGCCCAGGACACACTGGGATGATCTTTCACAACTTAGGAAACTACCTCCACTCAGACCCAGAGACAGATATCCCCATAGAATAATATTGAACTGGACAGGCACTTAGGCCCTAATCAGATCCATTGCTTTTGATTCCAGTCATCTCTCCTCAGAGGCCTGGTTTCCAATACCAGCATATGGGAGATTCCTTAGGCACTCATCAAAACAATTCTCCTCTCTACATAGGAAACATACTCTTTAGAGCTCCATCAAAACCTCCTCTTATGAACATCCCTCAAGGCCCCGGTTCAAGCACCCCATTCCAAGGTCTACATGGACACAAATGCACATTATGACCCATCCTCAACTCACCCATTTCAACACACCCGCCTCGGATGCTCCCGTAGATCCAGCAGATCGAACTTGCCTTGGCTCTATGAGACACCCGGAATGGGAGGCAGACTGCCCAGGCATCCATCCTTAGAACCCTGCTCTGGATAACTTCCTTATGGGATGTCCTGGAGCCATCCAACAGGTCTCGACTGTCCCACAGAAGGAATCATTGCGGTTTGGAGCATCTCACAATTCCCATCGTGGGAAAACCTCCATGTCCTCGTGACACCGTCCCCTTCATGAAGGGGCCGTCATGGACAGAAACTTCGACCTAAGCCAACGTCTGATCCTAGCTCTGTCTTCAGGTGTACAGGATATCAAATCATCTCAGCAGAGGGTGCCTGCCGTCCCCTCACCCCGAAATCTAAGTCTGGCTTGTGTTCTCAGAATTTTTTCCTCACACTCCTGGCCCACAAGCCTTCCAGTTTGGGAATTCTGGAGCCACTATGTGGCACTGTGTCTTCCCTCCAGAAGAAAAACGTTGCCCTCTGGGGCTACCCAGTAACCACAAATGAGTACCATCCTGCACGAAACTCGACTGCACCCCAATGATACAGTCTAGCCTGGGCACTAATTCCCTGTCTGCCACAGCCTGAGCCTGCACCTCCCAACCCACACTCAACAGCTGGCCGAACACTGAGCACATCAGACACACCATGGCCTTAGGTCTTCATCTCTTCCCAATCTCAGTTTTCAGGCTTCAGAACCTAGACCTTAAATCCAATCACAGTCCAGGAGTGAAAGTGTGGCAGAAATTAGAACTCCTTCTTCCCCATGGCCAGAAAACTTGTGGTTGCCATATTGTGCAACGTTCAGTGTAGGAGAAACCAGCATGGTACATTAGGCCACCCCCTGACTTGAGGGGCTCCTTGGGCACAAAAACACATTGTGAAACTCAGTGTGAGACCTATCCTCAAGGAAAGCCTCTCAGTGTCTGGACCAAGAGCCCACATATGGGGCTTGCCATGTTCTTAGGTCCCAATGTTAACCAGAGGTCTGGTTGTCCAGTTGCCCCAACCCACGACTCTGCTCTGGAATCCCTCTTTTGGTGGTCCACCTGAGGTAAAAAAAAAAAAACAAAAACAAAAACAAATAAAATAAACAAAAAAACAGAAAGGCCTCCTCCCTTCCCACAGAATGACCTCAAACTCTTGGGATCAGGTCAAATCCCCAGAAAGGGAGCCTCATCGATGGCCCATGAGGACACCCCGACATTCCATGGCAATCGGTGACACATTTCCAGAAAAAAAAAAAAAATGCATGAGCAAGCATCTCACATCGCCCTTTGTTCATATCCCGAAGAGTTCTCCTCACGGTCTATAGATCGGGCCGGCCATACCTACATCCCCCAACCTAAGTGGAGTTTGTGTTTTCAGACTTTTGTCCAAATAGCCCTGGACCACACATGCTCCACACTTGGGTCCTTGGAGCCACACCTCAGGACTGTGCTTCCCTTTCAAGGGAATTCTTCCCATTCCATTGGCCACAACCTTGCAAATGAGGAAAAACCTCCAAAGTCACCGAGGCCATCCCATTAGTGTAGGCCGCCCAGGACAAACAGGGGTGATCTCAAACCAGCTGAGCAACTACCTCCACTCAGACAACAGATGTCCCCAGAGAAGAATATTGAACCGGACAGGCCCCTAGGCCCTAATCAGATCCATTGCTTTGGTTTCCAGGCATCTCTCCTCAGAGGCCTCGTTTCCAATACCAGCATATGGTGGTTTCCTGAGGCACCATTAAAAACAAATCTCGTCTCCCCATGGAAAACTTGCTCATTGGAGCTTTGTCATAACCTCTGGTTAGGAGAATCCTTCAGGGCCCTGGTGCCACTGCCCCATACCAAGGTCTCCATGGACTCAATCCAACATTAAGACCATCCTCAGGAAAGTCCATTTCAACTCAGCCCCCTCTGTTGCTACCCCAAGCCAGCAGATCAAACGTTTCTTGTTGCTAGGAGACAATTGGAATGTGAGGCTGCTGCCCAGGCATCCATACTTAGAACCCTGTTCTGGAAAAATACCTTATAAGACGTCCTGGAGCCATCCAACAAATCTTAATTGTCCCACAGAAGGAATCCTTGTGGTTTCGAGCATCTCACAACTCCAATAGTGGGAAAACCCCCATGGCCTCATAATGCCCCCCCTTCCTGAAGGGGCCCACATGGACAGAAACTCAAACCTGAGCCAAAGTCTGAAGCTGGACCTGACTTCAGACGCATGAAATCTCAATTCAGCTCTGCAGAGTGTGCCTGCCATGTCCTTGCCCCGAAACCTAAGCCTAGCTTGTGTTCTCAGACTTCCGTCCTCACTCTCCTGGCCCACAAGCCCTCCAGTTTGGGAATTCCGAAGCCACAATGCAGCACTCTGCCTGCCCTCCAGAAGAAAAACTTTGCCCTATGCTGCTAATAAGAAACCCCAAATGATTTTCTAATGCATGCCACTCGATTGTAAAGCAATTATACAGCCCACCCTGTATTCTAATGCCCTGTCTGGCATAGCCTGAGACAAGACATCCCAAACGACACCCAGACAGCTGGCCCCAACCTGGACACATAGGACCCGCTATGGCTGTAGGTCGTCATCTCTTCCCAACCTCGGTTTTCAGGTTTCAGAACCTAGACCTTATCTCCAATCACTGCCCAGGGGTGAACGTGATGCAGAAATTAGAATTCCTCCTTCCCCATGGCCAGAAACCTTGTGGTTGACATGTTGTCCAACGTTCAATGTGGGAAAACCTGCATTGTCCGAAAGGACACGCCAGTGCTTGAGGGCCGCCTAGGGCACAGACATGCATTGTGACCTGCAGCGTGAGTCCCGTATTAAAGTAACGCCTCTCAGTGGCTGGACCAAGATCCTGCATATGGGGCTTGTCATATCCATAGGCCCCCAGCCTTAACCAGAGGGCGAGTATTCCAGTTGTCAGTACCCACTGCTATGCTCTAGAATCCCTCTACTGAGGGGACACATGAGGCAGAAAACCGGACACTTCCCTTCCCACAGAATGACCCCAAACACTTGGCGGCTGGACAAACTACCAGAGAGGGAGACTTCTACGACCCATGAGGCAACTCCTACATTAAACGGACATTGTGGACAAAACATCCAGAGACAAAAGCCTGAGCGACTGCCTCCCTCTCACCCTTCTTTCATATCCAGAGGAGCTCCCCTCATGGGCTGTAGATCAGGCCTGCCGTAACCTCGGCCCCAAACCTGAGCTGAGTTAGGGTTTTTGGATGTCTGTCTGCACAGCCATGGCCCACACAGCCTCCAGGCTGGGGTCTCTGGAGCCACACCACAGAACTGTGCCTGCTCTCTCCTAAGAAACTGCCCATTCCATTGGCCACAACACTACAAAATAGTAGAAACCTCAAGGTCCCCAAGGACATCCCACTACCGCAAGCCGCACTGGACAAATAGGGGCATTATGACACAAGCTGAGCAACTACTACCTCCATGCAGACACACAGACAGATATCCGCAGAGACAGAAGATTGAACCAGACAGGCCCCTAGGCCCTATTATGAACTCTTGCTTTGGTGTCAAGGTATCACTCCTCAGAGGCCTGGGTTCGAAGACCAGCATACGGGGCTTTCCTGAGGCACCAGACAGAAGACCTCTCATCTCCACATGGGAAGCTTCCTTGTTGGAGTTGTGTCAAGCCCTTCGGGTTGGAGAATCCTGCAGAGTCCCTTAGCTACTGCCACATTCCAAGGTCTCCATGGCCACCAACCCACATTATGACTCATCCTCAGGAGAGTCCATTTAAACTCAGCCTTCTGGGTAGCTCACCCAAGAGCCCACAGATTGAGCGTGCCTTCTCTCGACCAGGCAATGGGAAGGTGAGTTGGCGTTTCTCGGCATCCATGCTTAGGCCCCTGCTCTCGAGTCTTTCTGTATGGGGCATCCTGGAACCATCCAATAGTACTCGACTGTCCTGAAGAAGGAAACTTTGAAGTTTGGAGCAGCTCACAACTCCCAGCGTAGGGAAACATCCCTGGCCTCATGACGTCCCCACCCCCTTCAGGAAGGGGCCGTCATGGACACAAACTCCAGCTTGAGGCATCATCTGATACTCGCCCTGACCTCACCTGCAGGAGATCTCGATTCAGCCTCTGCAGAGTGGGCCTGCCATGCTCTTGGCCCCAAAACTCGTGCTAGCTTGTGTTTTCAGACTTCCTTCCTCACAATCCTGGCCACACCCCTCCAGTTTGGCAATTCCGGAGACGCAATGCAGCACTCTGCCTGCCCTCCAGAAGAAAAATGTTGCCCTATAGGGCTAACCGGAAACGCCAAATGAGTAACAACCTGCATGCCACTCGACCATACCCCAATTATACAGTCTAGCCTGTGCACTAAAGCCCTGTCTGACACAGCCTGAGGGCAGACCTCCAGTCCAACACCCAGAAAGCTGGCCGTACACAGAGCATATCACACCCGCAATGGCTTTAGGCCATCATCTCTACCCAACCTCAGTTTTCACCTTCAGAACCTAGACCTTATCGCCACTCACTGCTCTGGAATGAATGTGATGCAAGAATCAGAACTTCTCCTTCGCCTTGGCAAGTAACCTAGTGGTTGGCATGTTGTCCAATGTTTATTGTAGGAGAAAGCAGCATGGACTATGAGGCCCCACCTAACCCTGAGGGCCACAATATGCACAAACACACATTGTGACCCTCAGCGTGAGCCCTATCCTCATGTAAAGCCTCTTAGTGACTGGAACAACAGCCCACATATGGGGCTTGCCAAGCCTCTAGTCCCCCAATCTCAACCAGAGTTCGAGATGACTAGTCACCCCTACTCAGGGCTCTACTCTGGAATCCCATTTTGGTGGGACACCTGAGGTAAAAAAAAAAAATACAGAAAGGACTCTTCCCATCCACAGAATGATCCCAACCCCTTGGGATCAGGCCATATCACCAGAGAAAGAATTGTCCATGGCCCTTGAGGACATCCCGACATTCCACGGCCACCGTTGACACAAAATCCAGAGACAAAAGCCTGAGCAATCGCCACATACTCGCCCTTTGTTCATAGCCCGGAAAATTCTCACGTTCTGTAGATCGAGCCTTCATACATACATCCCCAAACCTAAGCTGAGTTTGTGTTTTCAGACTTCTGTCCCCACAGGCCTGGCCCACACACCATCCAAGCTGGGGCCCCTGGAGCCACACCTCAGGACTGTGGCTTCCCTCTCCAGGGGAATTCTGCCATTTCCATTGTCCACAACCCAATAGATTAGGAGAATCCTCCGAACTCCCCGAGGCCATCCGAATAGTGTTGGCTGCCCAGGACACACTGGGATGATCTTTCACAACTTAGGAAACTACCTCCACTCAGACCCAGAGACAGATATCCCCATAGAATAAGATTGAACTGGACAGGCACTTAGGCCCTAATCAGATCCATTGCTTTTGATTCCAGTCATCTCTCCTCAGAGGCCTGGTTTCCAATACCAGCATATGGGAGATTCCTTAGGCACTCATCAAAACAATTCTCCTCTCTACATAGGAAACATACTCTTTAGAACTCCATCAAAACCTCCTGTTATGAACATCCCTCAAGGCCCCGGTTCAAGCACCCCATTCCAAGGTCTACATGGACACAAATGCACATTATGACCCATCCTCAACTCACCCATTTCAACACACCCGCCTCGGATGCTCCCGTAGATCCAGCAGATCGAACTTGCCTTGGCTCTATGAGACACCCGGAATGGGAGGCAGGCTGCCCAGGCATCCATCCTTAGAACCCTGCTCTGGATAACTTCCTTATGGGATGTCCTGGAGCCATCCAACAGGTCTCGACTGTCCCACAGAAGGAATCATTGCGGTTTGGAGCATCTCACAATTCCCATCGTGGGAAAACCTCCATGTCCTCGTGACACCGTCCCCTTCATGAAGGGGCCGTCATGGACAGAAACTTCGACCTAAGCCAACGTCTGATCCTAGCTCTGTCTTCAGGTATACAGGATATCAAATCATCTCTGCAGAGGGTGCCTGCCGTCCCCTCACCCCGAAATCTAAGTCTGGCTTGTGTTCTCAGAAATTTTTCCTCACACTCCTGGCCCACAAGCCTTCCAGTTTGGGAATTCTGGAGCCACTATGTGGCACTGTGTCTTCCCTCCAGAAGATAAACGTTGCCCTCTGGGGCTACCCAGTAACCACAAATGAGTACCATCCTGCACGAAACTCGACTGCACCCCAATGATACAGTCTAGCCTGGGCACTAATTCCCTGTCAGCCACAGCCTGAGCCTGCACCTCCCAACCCACACTCAACAGCTGGCCGAACACTGAGCACATCAGACACACCATGGCCTTAGGTCTTCATCTCTTCCCAACCTCAGTTTTCAGGCTTCAGAACCTAGACCTTAAATCCAATCACAGTCCAGGAGTGAAAGTGTGGCAGAAATTAGAACTCCTTCTTCCCCATGGCCAGAAAACTTGTGGTTGCCATATTGTGCAACGTTCAGTGTAGGAGAAACCAGCATGGTACATTAGGCCATGCCCTGACTTGAGGGGCTCCTTGGGCACAAAAACACATTGTGAAACTCAGTGTGAGACCTATCCTCAAGGAAAGCCTCTCAGTGTCTGGACCAAGAGCCCACATATGGGGCTTGCCATGTTCTTATGTCCCAATGTTAACCAGAGGTCTGGTTGTCCAGTTGCCCCAACCCACGACTCTGCTCTGGAATCCCTCTTTTGGTGGTCCACCTGAGGTAAAAAAAAAAAAACAAAAACAAAAACAAATAAAATAAACAAAAAAACAGAAAGGCCTCCTCCCTTCCCACAGAATGACCTCAAACTCTTGGGATCAGGTCAAATCCCCAGAAAGGGAGCCTCATCGATGGCCCATGAGGACACCCCGACATTCCATGGCAATCGGTGACACATTTCCAGAAAAAAAAAAAAAAAGCATGAGCAAGCATCTCACATCGCCCTTTGTTCATATCCCGAAGAGTTCTCCTCACGGTCTATAGATCGGGCCGGCCATACCTACATCCCCCAACCTAAGTGGAGTTTGTGTTTTCAGACTTTTGTCCAAATAGCCCTGGACCACACACGCTCCACACTTGGGTCCTTGGAGCCACACCTCAGGACTGTGCTTCCCTTTCAAGGGAATTCTTCCCATTCCATTGGCCACAACCTTGCAAATGAGGAAAAACCTCCAAAGTCACCGAGGCCATCCCAATAGTGTAGGCCACCCAGGACAAACAGGGGTGATCTCAAACCAGCTGAGCAACTACCTCCACTCAGACAACAGATGTCCCCAGAGAAGAATATTGAACCGGACAGGCCCCTAGGCCCTAATCAGATCCATTGCTTTGGTTTCCAGGCATCTCTCCTCAGAGGCCTCGTTTCCAATACCAGCATATGGTGGTTTCCTGAGGCACCATTAAAAACAAATCTCGTCTCCCCATGGAAAACTTGCTCATTGGAGCTTTGTCATAACCTCTGGTTAGGAGAATCCTTCAGGGCCCTGGTGCCACTGCCCCATACCAAGGTCTCCATGGACTCAAACCAACGTTAAGACCATTCTCAGGAAGGTCCATTTCAACTCAGCCCCCTCTGTTACTACCCCAAGACAGCAGATCAAACCTTGCTTGTTGCTAGGAGACAATTGGAATGTGAGGCTGGCTACCCTGGCATCCATACTTAGAACCCTGTTCTGGAAAAATACCTTATAAGACGTCCTGGAGCCATCCAACAAATCTTAATTGTCCCACAGAAGGAATCCTTGTGGTTTCGAGCATCTCACAACTCCAATAGTGGGAAAACCCCCATGGCCTCATAATGCCCCCCCTTCCTGAAGGGGCCCACATGGACAGAAACTCAAACCTGAGCCAAAGTCTGAAGCTGGACCTGACTTCAGACGCATGAAATCTCAATTCAGCTCTGCAGAGTGTGCCTGCCATGTCCTTGCCCCGAAACCTAAGCCTAGCTTGTGTTCTCAGACTTCCGTCCTCACTCTCCTGGCCCACAAGCCCTCCAGTTTGGGAATTCCGAAGCCACAATGCAGCACTCTGCCTGCCCTCCAGAAGAAAAACTTTGCCCTATGCTGCTAATAAGAAACCCCAAATGATTTTCTAATGCATGCCACTCGATTGTAAAGCAATTATACAGCCCACCCTGTATTCTAATGCCCTGTCTGGCACAGCCTGAGACAAGACATCCCAAACGACACCCAGACAGCTGGCCCCAACCTGGACACATAGGACCCGCTATGGCTGTAGGTCGTCATCTCTTCCCAACCTCGGTTTTCAGGTTTCAGAACCTAGACCTTATCTCCAATCACTGCCCAGGGGTGAACGTGATGCAGAAATTAGAATTCCTCCTTCCCCATGGCCAGAAACCTTGTGGTTGACATGTTGTCCAACGTTCTATGTGGGAAAACCTACATTGTCCGAAAGGCCACGCCAGTGCTTGAGGGCCGCCTAGGGCACAGACATGCATTGTGACCTGCAGCGTGAGTCCCGTATTAAAGTAACGCCTCTCAGTGGCTGGACCAAGATCCTGCATATGGGGCTTGTTATATCCATAGGCCCCCAGCCTTAACCAGAGGGCGAGTATTCCAGTTGTCAGTACCCACTGCTATGCTCTAGAATCCCTCTACTGAGGGGACACATGAGGCAGAAAACCGGACACTTCCCTTCCCACAGAATGACCCCAAACACTTGGCGGCTGGACAAACTACCAGAGAGGGAGACTTCTACGACCCATGAGGCAACTCCTACATTAAACGGACATTGTGGACAAAACATCCAGAGACAAAAGCCTGAGCGACTGCCTCCCTCTCACCCTTCTTTCATATCCAGAGGAGCTCCCCTCATGGGCTGTAAATCAGGCCTGCCGTAACCTCGGCCCCAAACCTGAGCTGAGTTAGGGTTTTTGGATGTCTGTCTGCACAGCCATGGCCCACACAGCCTCCAGGCTGGGGTCTCTGGAGCCACACCACAGAACTGTGCCTGCTCTCTCCTAAGAAACTGCCCATTCCATTGGCCACAACTCTACAAAATAGTAGAAACCTCAAGGTCCCCAAGGACATCCCACTACCGCAAGCCGCACTGGACAAATAGGGGCATTATGACACAAGCTGAGCAACTACTACCTCCATGCAGACACACAGACAGATATCCGCAGAGACAGAAGATTGAACCAGACAGGCCCCTAGGCCCTATTATGAACTCTTGCTTTGGTGTCAAGGTATCACTCCTCAGAGGCCTGGGTTCGAAGACCAGCATACGGGGCTTTCCTGAGGCACCAGACAGAAGACCTCTCATCTCCACATGGGAAGCTTCCTTGTTGGAGTTGTGTCAAGCCCTTCGGGTTGGAGAATCCTGCAGAGTCCCTTAGCTACTGCCACATTCCAAGGTCTCCATGGCCACCAACCCACATTATGACTCATCCTCAGGAGAGTCCATTTAAACTCAGCCTTCTGGGTAGCTCACCCAAGAGCCCACAGATTGAGCGTGCCTTCTCTCGACCAGGCAATGGGAAGGTGAGTTGGCGTTTCTCGGCATCCATGCTTAGGCCCCTGCTCTCGAGTCTTTCTGTATGGGGCATCCTGGAACCATCCAATAGTACTCGACTGTCCTGAAGAAGGAAACTTTGAAGTTTGGAGCAGCTCACAACTCCCAGCGTAGGGAAACATCCCTGGCCTCATGACGTCCCCACCCCCTTCAGGAAGGGGCCGTCATGGACACAAACTCCAGCTTGAGGCAACATCTGATACTCGCCCTGACCTCACCTGCAGGAGATCTCGATTCAGCCTCTGCAGAGTGGGCCTGCCATGCTCTTGGCCCCAAAACTTGTGCTAGCTTGTGTTTTCAGACTTCCTTCCTCACAATCCTGGCCACACCCCTCCAGTTTGGCAATTCCGGAGACGCAATGCAGCACTCTGCCTGCCCTCCAGAAGAAAAATGTTGCCCTATAGGGCTAACCGGAAACGCCAAATGAGTAACAACCTGCATGCCACTCGACCATACCCCAATTATACAGTCTAGCCTGTGCACTAAAGCCCTGTCTGACACAGCCTGAGGGCAGACCTCCAGTCCAACACCCAGAAAGCTGGCCGTACACAGAGCATATCACACCCGCAATGGCTTTAGGCCATCATCTCTACCCAACCTCAGTTTTCACCTTCAGAACCTAGACCTTATCTCCACTCACTGCTCTGGAATGAATGTGATGCAAGAATCAGAACTTCTCCTTCGCCTTGGCAAGTAACCTAGTGGTTGGCATGTTGTCCAATGTTTATTGTAGGAGAAAGCAGCATGGACTATGAGGCCCCACCTAACCCTGAGGGCCACAATATGCACAAACACACATTGTGACCCTCAGCGTGAGCCCTATCCTCATGTAAAGCCTCTTAATACTGGAACAACAGCCCACATATGGGGCTTGCCAAGCCTCTAGTCCCCCAATCTCAACCAGAGTTCGAGATGACTAGTCACCCCTACTCAGGGCTCTACTCTGGAATCCCATTTTGGTGGGACACCTGAGGTAAAAAAAAAAAAAAAATACAGAAAGGACTCTTCCCATCCACAGAATGATCCCAACCCCTTGGGATCAGGCCATATCACCAGAGAAAGAATTGTCCATGGCCCTTGAGGACATCCCGACATTCCACGGCCACCGTTGACACAAAATCCAGAGACAAAAGCCTGAGCAATCGCCACATACTCGCCCTTTGTTCATAGCCCGGAAAATTCTCACGTTCTGTAGATTGAGCCTTCATACATATATCCCCAAACCTAAGCTGAGTTTGTGTTTTCAGACTTCTGTCCCCACAGGCCTGGCCCACACACCATCCAAGCTGGGGCCCCTGGAGCCACACCTCAGGACTGTGGCTTCCCTCTCCAGGGGAATTCTGCCATTTCCATTGTCCACAACCCAATAGATTAGGAGAATCCTCCGAACTCCCCGAGGCCATCCGAATAGTGTTGGCTGCCCAGGACACACTGGGATGATCTTTCACAACTTAGGAAACTACCTCCACTCAGACCCAGAGACAGATATCCCCATAGAATAAGATTGAACTGGACAGGCACTTAGGCCCTAATCAGATCCATTGCTTTTGATTCCAGTCATCTCTCCTCAGAGGCCTGGTTTCCAATACCAGCATATGGGAGATTCCTTAGGCACTCATCAAAACAATTCTCCTCTCTACATAGGAAACATACTCTTTAGAACTCCATCAAAACCTCCTGTTATGAACATCCCTCAAGGCCCCGGTTCAAGCACCCCATTCCAAGGTCTACATGGACACAAATGCACATTATGACCCATCCTCAACTCACCCATTTCAACACACCCGCCTCGGATGCTCCCGTAGATCCAGCAGATCGAACTTGCCTTGGCTCTATGAGACACCCGGAATGGGAGGCAGGCTGCCCAGGCATCCATCCTTAGAACCCTGCTCTGGATAACTTCCTTATGGGATGTCCTGGAGCCATCCAACAGGTCTCGACTGTCCCACAGAAGGAATCATTGCGGTTTGGAGCATCTCACAATTCCCATCGTGGGAAAACCTCCATGTCCTCGTGACACCGTCCCCTTCATGAAGGGGCCGTCATGGACAGAAACTTCGACCTAAGCCAACGTCTGATCCTAGCTCTGTCTTCAGGTATACAGGATATCAAATCATCTCTGCAGAGGGTGCCTGCCGTCCCCTCAACCCGAAATCTAAGTCTGGCTTGTGTTCTCAGAATTTTTTCCTCACACTCCTGGCCCACAAGCCTTCCAGTTTGGGAATTCTGGAGCCACTATGTGGCACTGTGTCTTCCCTCCAGAAGATAAACGTTGCCCTCTGGGGCTACCCAGTAACCACAAATGAGTACCATCCTGCACGAAACTCGACTGCACCCCAATGATACAGTCTAGCCTGGGCACTAATTCCCTGTCAGCCACAGCCTGAGCCTGCACCTCCCAACCCACACTCAACAGCTGGCCGAACACTGAGCACATCAGACACACCATGGCCTTAGGTCTTCATCTCTTCCCAACCTCAGTTTTCAGGCTTCAGAACCTAGACCTTAAATCCAATCACAGTCCAGGAGTGAAAGTGTGGCAGAAATTAGAACTCCTTCTTCCCCATGGCCAGAAAACTTGTGGTTGCCATATTGTGCAACGTTCAGTGTAGGAGAAACCAGCATGGTACATTAGGCCATGCCCTGACTTGAGGGGCTCCTTGGGCACAAAAACACATTGTGAAACTCAGTGTGAGACCTATCCTCAAGGAAAGCCTCTCAGTGTCTGGACCAAGAGCCCACATATGGGGCTTGCCATGTTCTTAGGTCCCAATGTTAACCAGAGGTCTGGTTGTCCAGTTGCCCCAACCCACGACTCTGCTCTGGAATCCCTCTTTTGGTGGTCCACCTGAGGTAAAAAAACAAAAACAAAAACAAAAACAAAAAAAATAAACAAAAAAACAGAAAGGCCTCCTCCCTTCCCACAGAATGACCTCAAACTCTTGGGATCAGGTCAAATCCCCAGAAAGGGAGCCTCATCGATGGCCCATGAGGACACCCCGACATTCCATGGCAATCGGTGACACATTTCCAGAAAAAAAAAAAAAAAAGCATGAGCAAGCATCTCACATCGCCCTTTGTTCATATCCCGAAGAGTTCTCCTCACGGTCTATAGATCGGGCCGGCCATACCTACATCCCCCAACCTAAGTGGAGTTTGTGTTTTCAGACTTTTGTCCAAATAGCCCTGGACCACACACGCTCCACACTTGGGTCCTTGGAGCCACACCTCAGGACTGTGCTTCCCTTTCAAGGGAATTCTTCCCATTCCATTGGCCACAACCTTGCAAATGAGGAAAAACCTCCAAAGTCACCGAGGCCATCCCAATAGTGTAGGCCGCCCAGGACAAACAGGGGTGATCTCAAACCAGCTGAGCAACTACCTCCACTCAGACAACAGATGTCCCCAGAGAAGAATATTGAACCGGACAGGCCCCTAGGCCCTAATCAGATCCATTGCTTTGGTTTCCAGGCATCTCTCCTCAGAGGCCTCGTTTCCAATACCAGCATATGGTGGTTTCCTGAGGCACCATTAAAAACAAATCTTGTCTCCCCATGGAAAACTTGCTCATTGGAGCTTTGTCATAACCTCTGGTTAGGAGAATCCTTCAGGGCCCTGGTGCCACTGCCCCATACCAAGGTCTCCATGGACTCAAACCAACGTTAAGACCATTCTCAGGAAGGTCCATTTCAACTCAGCCCCCTCTGTTACTACCCCAAGACAGCAGATCAAACCTTGCTTGTTGCTAGGAGACAATTGGAATGTGAGGCTGGCTACCCTGGCATCCATACTTAGAACCCTGTTCTGGAAAAATACCTTATAAGACGTCCTGGAGCCATCCAACAAATCTTAATTGTCCCACAGAAGGAATCCTTGTGGTGTGGAGCATCTCACAACTCCAATAGTGGGAAAACCCCCATGGCCTCATAATGCCCCCCCTTCCTGAAGGGGCCCACATGGACAGAAACTCAAACCTGAGCCAAAGTCTGAAGCTGGACCTGACTTCAGACGCATGAAATCTCAATTCAGCTCTGCAGAGTGTGCCTGCCATGTCCTTGCCCCGAAACCTAAGCCTAGCTTGTGTTCTCAGACTTCCGTCCTCACTCTCCTGGCCCACAAGCCCTCCAGTTTGGGAATTCCGAAGCCACAATGCAGCACTCTGCCTGCCCTCCAGAAGAAAAACTTTGCCCTATGCTGCTAATAAGAAACCCCAAATGATTTTCTAATGCATGCCACTCGATTGTAAAGCAATTATACAGCCCACCCTGTATTCTAATGCCCTGTCTGGCACAGCCTGAGACAAGACATCCCAAACGACACCCAGACAGCTGGCCCCAACCTGGACACATAGGACCCGCTATGGCTGTAGGTCGTCATCTCTTCCCAACCTCGGTTTTCAGGTTTCAGAACCTAGACCTTATCTCCAATCACTGCCCAGGGGTGAACGTGATGCAGAAATTAGAATTCCTCCTTCCCCATGGCCAGAAACCTTGTGGTTGACATGTTGTCCAACGTTCTATGTGGGAAAACCTACATTGTCCGAAAGGCCACGCCAGTGCTTGAGGGCCGCCTAGGGCACAGACATGCATTGTGACCTGCAGCGTGAGTCCCGTATTAAAGTAACGCCTCTCAGTGGCTGGACCAAGATCCTGCATATGGGGCTTGTCATATCCATAGGCCCCCAGCCTTAACCAGAGGGCGAGTATTCCAGTTGTCAGTACCCACTGCTATGCTCTAGAATCCCTCTACTGAGGGGACACATGAGGCAGAAAACCGGACACTTCCCTTCCCACAGAATGACCCCAAACACTTGGCGGCTGGACAAACTACCAGAGAGGGAGACTTCTACGACCCATGAGGCAACTCCTACATTAAACGGACATTGTGGACAAAACATCCAGAGACAAAAGCCTGAGCGACTGCCTCCCTCTCACCCTTCTTTCATATCCAGAGGAGCTCCCCTCATGGGCTGTAAATCAGGCCTGCCGTAACCTCGGCCCCAAACCTGAGCTGAGTTAGGGTTTTTGGATGTCTGTCTGCACAGCCATGGCCCACACAGCCTCCAGGCTGGGGTCTCTGGAGCCACACCACAGAACTGTGCCTGCTCTCTCCTAAGAAACTGCCCATTCCATTGGCCACAACTCTACAAAATAGTAGAAACCTCAAGGTCCCCAAGGACATCCCACTACCGCAAGCCGCACTGGACAAATAGGGGCATTATGACACAAGCTGAGCAACTACTACCTCCATGCAGACACACAGACAGATATCCGCAGAGACAGAAGATTGAACCAGACAGGCCCCTAGGCCCTATTATGAACTCTTGCTTTGGTGTCAAGGTATCACTCCTCAGAGGCCTGGGTTCGAAGACCAGCATACGGGGCTTTCCTGAGGCACCAGACAGAAGACCTCTCATCTCCACATGGGAAGCTTCCTTGTTGGAGTTGTGTCAAGCCCTTCGGGTTGGAGAATCCTGCAGAGTCCCTTAGCTACTGCCACTTTCCAAGGTCTCCATGGCCACCAACCCACATTATGACTCATCCTCAGGAGAGTCCATTTAAACTCAGCCTTCTGGGTAGCTCACCCAAGAGCCCACAGATTGAGCGTGCCTTCTCTCGACCAGGCAATGGGAAGGTGAGTTGGCGTTTCTCGGCATCCATGCTTAGGCCCCTGCTCTCGAGTCTTTCTGTATGGGGCATCCTGGAACCATCCAATAGTACTCGACTGTCCTGAAGAAGGAAACTTTGAAGTTTGGAGCAGCTCACAACTCCCAGCGTAGGGAAACATCCCTGGCCTCATGACGTCCCCACCCCCTTCAGGAAGGGGCCGTCATGGACACAAACTCCAGCTTGAGGCAACATCTGATACTCGCCCTGACCTCACCTGCAGGAGATCTCGATTCAGCCTCTGCAGAGTGGGCCTGCCATGCTCTTGGCCCCAAAACTCGTGCTAGCTTGTGTTTTCAGACTTCCTTCCTCACAATCCTGGCCACACCCCTCCAGTTTGGCAATTCCGGAGACGCAATGCAGCACTCTGCCTGCCCTCCAGAAGAAAAATGTTGCCCTATAGGGCTAACCGGAAACGCCAAATGAGTAACAACCTGCATGCCACTCGACCATACCCCAATTATACAGTCTAGCCTGTGCACTAAAGCCCTGTCTGACACAGCCTGAGGGCAGACCTCCAGTCCAACACCCAGAAAGCTGGCCGTACACAGAGCATATCACACCCGCAATGGCTTTAGGCCATCATCTCTACCCAACCTCAGTTTTCACCTTCAGAACCTAGACCTTATCTCCACTCACTGCTCTGGAATGAATGTGATGCAAGAATCAGAACTTCTCCTTCGCCTTGGCAAGTAACCTAGTGGTTGGCATGTTGTCCAATGTTTATTGTAGGAGAAAGCAGCATGGACTATGAGGCCCCACCTAACCCTGAGGGCCACAATATGCACAAACACACATTGTGACCCTCAGCGTGAGCCCTATCCTCATGTAAAGCCTCTTAGTGACTGGAACAACAGCCCACATATGGGGCTTGCCAAGCCTCTAGTCCCCCAATCTCAACCAGAGTTCGAGATGACTAGTCACCCCTACTCAGGGCTCTACTCTGGAATCCCATTTTGGTGGGACACCTGAGGTAAAAAAAAAAAAAATACAGAAAGGACTCTTCCCATCCACAGAATGATCCCAACCCCTTGGGATCAGGCCATATCACCAGAGAAAGAATTGTCCATGGCCCTTGAGGACATCCCGACATTCCACGGCCACCGTTGACACAAAATCCAGAGACAAAAGCCTGAGCAATCGCCACATACTCGCCCTTTGTTCATAGCCCGGAAAATTCTCACGTTCTGTAGATCGAGCCTTCATACATACATCCCCAAACCTAAGCTGAGTTTGTGTTTTCAGACCTCTGTCCCCACAGGCCTGGCCCACACACCATCCAAGCTGGGGCCCCTGGAGCCACACCTCAGGACTGTGGCTTCCCTTTCCAGGGGAATTCTGCCATTTCCATTGTCCACAACCCAATAGATTAGGAGAATCCTCCGAACTCCCCGAGGCCATCCGAATAGTGTTGGCTGCCCAGGACACACTGGGATGATCTTTCACAACTTAGGAAACTACCTCCACTCAGACCCAGAGACAGATATCCCCATAGAATAAGATTGAACTGGACAGGCACTTAGGCCCTAATCAGATCCATTGCTTTTGATTCCAGTCATCTCTCCTCAGAGGCCTGGTTTCCAATACCAGCATATGGGAGATTCCTTAGGCACTCATCAAAACAATTCTCCTCTCTACATAGGAAACATACTCTTTAGAACTCCATCAAAACCTCCTGTTATGAACATCCCTCAAGGCCCCGGTTCAAGCACCCCATTCCAAGGTCTACATGGACACAAATGCACATTATGACCCATCCTCAACTCACCCATTTCAACACACCCGCCTCGGATGCTCCCGTAGATCCAGCAGATCGAACTTGCCTTGGCTCTATGAGACACCCGGAATGGGAGGCAGGCTGCCCAGGCATCCATCCTTAGAACCCTGCTCTGGATAACTTCCTTATGGGATGTCCTGGAGCCATCCAACAGGTCTCTACTGTCCCACAGAAGGAATCATTGCGGTTTGGAGCATCTCACAATTCCCATCGTGGGAAAACCTCCATGTCCTCGTGACACCGTCCCCTTCATGAAGGGGCCGTCATGGACAGAAACTTCGACCTAAGCCAACGTCTGATCCTAGCTCTGTCTTCAGGTATACAGGATATCAAATCATCTCTGCAGAGGGTGCCTGCCGTCCCCTCACCCCAAAATCTAAGTCTGGCTCGTGTTCTCAGAATTTTTTCCTCACACTCCTGGCCCACAAGCCTTCCAGTTTGGGAATTCTGGAGCCACTATGTGGCACTGTGTCTTCCCTCCAGAAGAAAAACGTTGCCCTCTGGGGCTACCCAGTAACCACAAATGAGTACCATCCTGCACGAAACTCGACTGCACCCCAATGATACAGTCTAGCCTGGGCACTAATTCCCTGTCTGCCACAGCCTGAGCCTGCACCTCCCAACCCACACTCAACAGCTGGCCGAACACTGAGCACATCAGACACACCATGGCCTTAGGTCTTCATCTCTTCCCAACCTCAGTTTTCAGGCTTCAGAACCTAGACCTTAAATCCAATCACAGTCCAGGAGTGAAAGTGTGGCAGAAATTAGAACTCCTTCTTCCCCATGGCCAGAAAACTTGTGGTTGCCATATTGTGCAACGTTCAGTGTAGGAGAAACCAGCATGGTACATTAGGCCACGCCCTGACTTGAGGGGCTCCTTGGGCACAAAAACACATTGTGAAACTCAGTGTGAGACCTATCCTCAAGGAAAGCCTCTCAGTGTCTGGACCAAGAGCCCACATATGGGGCTTGCCATGTTCTTAGGTCCCAATGTTAACCAGAGGTCTGGTTGTCCAGTTGCCCCAACCCACGACTCTGCTCTGGAATCCCTCTTTTGGTGGTCCACCTGAGGTAAAAAAAAAAAAAAAAACAAAAAAAATAAACAAAAAAACAGAAAGGCCTCCTCCCTTCCCACAGAATGACCTCAAACTCTTGGGATCAGGTCAAATCCCCAGAAAGGGAGCCTCATCGATGGCCCATGAGGACACCCCGACATTCCATGGCAATCGGTGACACATTTCCAGAAAAAAAAAAAAAAAAAAGCATGAGCAAGCATCTCACATCGCCCTTTGTTCATATCCCGAAGAGTTCTCCTCACGGTCTATAGATCGGGCCGGCCATACCTACATCCCCCAACCTAAGTGGAGTTTGTGTTTTCAGACTTTTGTCCAAATAGCCCTGGACCACACACGCTCCACACTTGGGTCCTTGGAGCCACACCTCAGGACTGTGCTTCCCTTTCAAGGGAATTCTTCCCATTCCATTGGCCACAACCTTGCAAATGAGGAAAAACCTCCAAAGTCACCGAGGCCATCCCAATAGTGTAGGCCGCCCAGGACAAACAGGGGTGATCTCAAACCAGCTGAGCAACTACCTCCACTCAGACAACAGATGTCCCCAGAGAAGAATATTGAACCGGACAGGCCCCTAGGCCCTAATCAGATCCATTGCTTTGGTTTCCAGGCATCTCTCCTCAGAGGCCTCGTTTCCAATACCAGCATATGGTGGTTTCCTGAGGCACCATTAAAAACAAATCTCGTCTCCCCATGGAAAACTTGCTCATTGGAGCTTTGTCATAACCTCTGGTTAGGAGAATCCTTCAGGGCCCTGGTGCCACTGCCCCATACCAAGGTCTCCATGGACTCAAACCAACGTTAAGACCATTCTCAGGAAGGTCCATTTCAACTCAGCCCCCTCTGTTACTACCCCAAGACAGCAGATCAAACCTTGCTTGTTGCTAGGAGACAATTGGAATGTGAGGCTGGCTACCCTGGCATCCATACTTAGAACCCTGTTCTGGAAAAATACCTTATAAGACGTCCTGGAGCCATCCAACAAATCTTAATTGTCCCACAGAAGGAATCCTTGTGGTGTGGAGCATCTCACAACTCCAATAGTGGGAAAACCCCCATGGCCTCATAATGCCCCCCCTTCCTGAAGGGGCCCACATGGACAGAAACTCAAACCTGAGCCAAAGTCTGAAGCTGGACCTGACTTCAGACGCATGAAATCTCAATTCAGCTCTGCAGAGTGTGCCTGCCATGTCCTTGCCCCGAAACCTAAGCCTAGCTTGTGTTCTCAGACTTCCGTCCTCACTCTCCTGGCCCACAAGCCCTCCAGTTTGGGAATTCCGAAGCCACAATGCAGCACTCTGCCTGCCCTCCAGAAGAAAAACTTTGCCCTATGCTGCTAATAAGAAACCCCAAATGATTTTCTAATGCATGCCACTCGATTGTAAAGCAATTATACAGCCCACCCTGTATTCTAATGCCCTGTCTGGCACAGCCTGAGACAAGACATCCCAAACGACACCCAGACAGCTGGCCCCAACCTGGACACATAGGACCCGCTATGGCTGTAGGTCGTCATCTCTTCCCAACCTCGGTTTTCAGGTTTCAGAACCTAGACCTTATCTCCAATCACTGCCCAGGGGTGAACGTGATGCAGAAATTAGAATTCCTCCTTCCCCATGGCCAGAAACCTTGTGGTTGACATGTTGTCCAACGTTCTATGTGGGAAAACCTACATTGTCCGAAAGGCCACGCCAGTGCTTGAGGGCCGCCTAGGGCACAGACATGCATTGTGACCTGCAGCGTGAGTCCCGTATTAAAGTAACGCCTCTCAGTGGCTGGACCAAGATCCTGCATATGGGGCTTGTCATATCCATAGGCCCCCAGCCTTAACCAGAGGGCGAGTATTCCAGTTGTCAGTACCCACTGCTATGCTCTAGAATCCCTCTACTGAGGGGACACATGAGGCAGAAAACCGGACACTTCCCTTCCCACAGAATGACCCCAAACACTTGGCGGCTGGACAAACTACCAGAGAGGGAGACTTCTACGACCCATGAGGCAACTCCTACATTAAACGGACATTGTGGACAAAACATCCAGAGACAAAAGCCTGAGCGACTGCCTCCCTCTCACCCTTCTTTCATATCCAGAGGAGCTCCCCTCATGGGCTGTAAATCAGGCCTGCCGTAACCTCGGCCCCAAACCTGAGCTGAGTTAGGGTTTTTGGATGTCTGTCTGCACAGCCATGGCCCACACAGCCTCCAGGCTGGGGTCTCTGGAGCCACACCACAGAACTGTGCCTGCTCTCTCCTAAGAAACTGCCCATTCCATTGGCCACAACTCTACAAAATAGTAGAAACCTCAAGGTCCCCAAGGACATCCCACTACCGCAAGCCGCACTGGACAAATAGGGGCATTATGACACAAGCTGAGCAACTACTACCTCCATGCAGACACACAGACAGATATCCGCAGAGACAGAAGATTGAACCAGACAGGCCCCTAGGCCCTATTATGAACTCTTGCTTTGGTGTCAAGGTATCACTCCTCAGAGGCCTGGGTTCGAAGACCAGCATACGGGGCTTTCCTGAGGCACCAGACAGAAGACCTCTCATCTCCACATGGGAAGCTTCCTTGTTGGAGTTGTGTCAAGCCCTTCGGGTTGGAGAATCCTGCAGAGTCCCTTAGCTACTGCCACATTCCAAGGTCTCCATGGCCACCAACCCACATTATGACTCATCCTCAGGAGAGTCCATTTAAACTCAGCCTTCTGGGTAGCTCACCCAAGAGCCCACAGATTGAGCGTGCCTTCTCTCGACCAGGCAATGGGAAGGTGAGTTGGCGTTTCTCGGCATCCATGCTTAGGCCCCTGCTCTCGAGTCTTTCTGTATGGGGCATCCTGGAACCATCCAATAGTACTCGACTGTCCTGAAGAAGGAAACTTTGAAGTTTGGAGCAGCTCACAACTCCCAGCGTAGGGAAACATCCCTGGCCTCATGACGTCCCCACCCCCTTCAGGAAGGGGCCGTCATGGACACAAACTCCAGCTTGAGGCAACATCTGATACTCGCCCTGACCTCACCTGCAGGAGATCTCGATTCAGCCTCTGCAGAGTGGGCCTGCCATGCTCTTGGCCCCAAAACTCGTGCTAGCTTGTGTTTTCAGACTTCCTTCCTCACAATCCTGGCCACACCCCTCCAGTTTGGCAATTCCGGAGACGCAATGCAGCACTCTGCCTGCCCTCCAGAAGAAAAATGTTGCCCTATAGGGCTAACCGGAAACGCCAAATGAGTAACAACCTGCATGCCACTCGACCATACCCCAATTATACAGTCTAGCCTGTGCACTAAAGCCCTGTCTGACACAGCCTGAGGGCAGACCTCCAGTCCAACACCCAGAAAGCTGGCCGTACACAGAGCATATCACACCCGCAATGGCTTTAGGCCATCATCTCTACCCAACCTCAGTTTTCACCTTCAGAACCTAGACCTTATCTCCACTCACTGCTCTGGAATGAATGTGATGCAAGAATCAGAACTTCTCCTTCGCCTTGGCAAGTAACCTAGTGGTTGGCATGTTGTCCAATGTTTATTGTAGGAGAAAGCAGCATGGACTATGAGGCCCCACCTAACCCTGAGGGCCACAATATGCACAAACACACATTGTGACCCTCAGCGTGAGCCCTATCCTCATGTAAAGCCTCTTAGTGACTGGAACAACAGCCCACATATGGGGCTTGCCAAGCCTCTAGTCCCCCAATCTCAACCAGAGTTCGAGATGACTAGTCACCCCTACTCAGGGCTCTACTCTGGAATCCCATTTTGGTGGGACACCTGAGGTAAAAAAAAAAAAAATACAGAAAGGACTCTTCCCATCCACAGAATGATCCCAACCCCTTGGGATCAGGCCATATCACCAGAGAAAGAATTGTCCATGGCCCTTGAGGACATCCCGACATTCCACGGCCACCGTTGACACAAAATCCAGAGACAAAAGCCTGAGCAATCGCCACATACTCGCCCTTTGTTCATAGCCCGGAAAATTCTCACGTTCTGTAGATCGAGCCTTCATACATACATCCCCAAACCTAAGCTGAGTTTGTGTTTTCAGACTTCTGTCCCCACAGGCCTGGCCCACACACCATCCAAGCTGGGGCCCCTGGAGCCACACCTCAGGACTGTGGCTTCCCTCTCCAGGGGAATTCTGCCATTTCCATTGTCCACAACCCAATAGATTAGGAGAATCCTCCGAACTCCCCGAGGCCATCCGAATAGTGTTGGCTGCCCAGGACACACTGGGATGATCTTTCACAACTTAGGAAACTACCTCCACTCAGACCCAGAGACAGATATCCCCATAGAATAAGATTGAACTGGACAGGCACTTAGGCCCTAATCAGATCCATTGCTTTTGATTCCAGTCATCTCTCCTCAGAGGCCTGGTTTCCAATACCAGCATATGGGAGATTCCTTAGGCACTCATCAAAACAATTCTCCTCTCTACATAGGAAACATACTCTTTAGAACTCCATCAAAACCTCCTGTTATGAACATCCCTCAAGGCCCCGGTTCAAGCACCCCATTCCAAGGTCTACATGGACACAAATGCACATTATGACCCATCCTCAACTCACCCATTTCAACACACCCGCCTCGGATGCTCCCGTAGATCCAGCAGATCGAACTTGCCTTGGCTCTATGAGACACCCGGAATGGGAGGCAGGCTGCCCAGGCATCCATCCTTAGAACCCTGCTCTGGATAACTTCCTTATGGGATGTCCTGGAGCCATCCAACAGGTCTCGACTGTCCCACAGAAGGAATCATTGCGGTTTGGAGCATCTCACAATTCCCATCGTGGGAAAACCTCCATGTCCTCGTGACACCGTCCCCTTCATGAAGGGGCCGTCATGGACAGAAACTTCGACCTAAGCCAACGTCTGATCCTAGCTCTGTCTTCAGGTATACAGGATATCAAATCATCTCTGCAGAGGGTGCCTGCCGTCCCCTCACCCCGAAATCTAAGTCTGGCTTGTGTTCTCAGAATTTTTTCCTCACACTCCTGGCCCACAAGCCTTCCAGTTTGGGAATTCTGGAGCCACTATGTGGCACTGTGTCTTCCCTCCAGAAGAAAAACGTTGCCCTCTGGGGCTACCCAGTAACCACAAATGAGTACCATCCTGCACGAAACTCGACTGCACCCCAATGATACAGTCTAGCCTGGGCACTAATTCCCTGTCAGCCACAGCCTGAGCCTGCACCTCCCAACCCACACTCAACAGCTGGCCGAACACTGAGCACATCAGACACACCATGGCCTTAGGTCTTCATCTCTTCCCAACCTCAGTTTTCAGGCTTCAGAACCTAGACCTTAAATCCAATCACAGTCCAGGAGTGAAAGTGTGGCAGAAATTAGAACTCCTTCTTCCCCATGGCCAGAAAACTTGTGGTTGCCATATTGTGCAACGTTCAGTGTAGGAGAAACCAGCATGGTACATTAGGCCACGCCCTGACTTGAGGGGCTCCTTGGGCACAAAAACACATTGTGAAACTCAGTGTGAGACCTATCCTCAAGGAAAGCCTCTCAGTGTCTGGACCAAGAGCCCACATATGGGGCTTGCCATGTTCTTAGGTCCCAATGTTAACCAGAGGTCTGGTTGTCCAGTTGCCCCAACCCACGACTCTGCTCTGGAATCCCTCTTTTGGTGGTCCACCTGAGGTAAAAAAACAAAAACAAAAACAAAAACAAAAAAAATAAACAAAAAAACAGAAAGGCCTCCTCCCTTCCCACAGAATGACCTCAAACTCTTGGGATCAGGTCAAATCCCCAGAAAGGGAGCCTCATCGATGGCCCATGAGGACACCCCGACATTCCATGGCAATCGGTGACACATTTCCAGAAAAAAAAAAAAAAAAAAGCATGAGCAAGCATCTCACATCGCCCTTTGTTCATATCCCGAAGAGTTCTCCTCACGGTCTATAGATCGGGCCGGCCATACCTACATCCCCCAACCTAAGTGGAGTTTGTGTTTTCAGACTTTTGTCCAAATAGCCCTGGACCACACACGCTCCACACTTGGGTCCTTGGAGCCACACCTCAGGACTGTGCTTCCCTTTCAAGGGAATTCTTCCCATTCCATTGGCCACAACCTTGCAAATGAGGAAAAACCTCCAAAGTCACCGAGGCCATCCCAATAGTGTAGGCCGCCCAGGACAAACAGGGGTGATCTCAAACCAGCTGAGCAACTACCTCCACTCAGACAACAGATGTCCCCAGAGAAGAATATTGAACCGGACAGGCCCCTAGGCCCTAATCAGATCCATTGCTTTGGTTTCCAGGCATCTCTCCTCAGAGGCCTCGTTTCCAATACCAGCATATGGTGGTTTCCTGAGGCACCATTAAAAACAAATCTCGTCTCCCCATGGAAAACTTGCTCATTGGAGCTTTGTCATAACCTCTGGTTAGGAGAATCCTTCAGGGCCCTGGTGCCACTGCCCCATACCAAGGTCTCCATGGACTCAAACCAACGTTAAGACCATTCTCAGGAAAGTCCATTTCAACTCAGCCCCCTCTGTTGCTACCCCAAGACAGCAGATCAAACGTTGCTTGTTGCTAGGAGACAATTGGAATGTGAGGCTGGCTGCCCAGGCATCCATACTTAGAAGCCTGTTCTGGAAAAATACCTTATAAGACGTCCTGGAGCCATCCAACAAATCTTAATTGTCCCACAGAAGGAATCCTTGCGGTTTGGAGCATCTCACAACTCCAATAGTGGGAAAACCCCCATGGCTTCATAATGCCCCCCCTTACTGAAGGGGCCAACATGGACAGAAACTCAAACCTGAGCCAAAGTCTGAACCTCGACCTGTCTTCAGACGCATGAGATCTCAATTCATCTCTGCAGAGTGTGCCTGCCATGTCCTTGCCCCGAAACCTAAGCCTAGCTTGTGTTCTCAGACTTCCGTCCTCACTCTCCTGGCCCACAAGCCCTCCAGTTTGGGAATTCCGAAGCCACAATGCAGCACTCTGCCTGCCCTCCAGAAGAAAAACTTTGCCCTATGATGGTAATAAGAAACCCCAAATGATTTTCTAATGCATGCCACTCGATTTTAAAGCAATTATACAGCCCACCCTGTATTCTAATGCCCTGTCTGGCACAGCCTGAGACAAGACTTCCCAAACGACACCCAGACAGCTGGCCCCAACCTGGACACATAGGACCCGCTATGGCTGTAGGTCGTCATCTCTTCCCAACCTCGGTTTTCAGGCTTCAGAACCTAGACCTTATCTCCAATCACAGCCCAGGGGTGAACGTGATGCAGAAATTAGAATTCCTCCTTCCCCATGGCCAGAAACCTTGTGGTTGGCACGTTGTCCAACGTTCTATGTGGGAAAACCTACATTGTCCGAAAGGCCACGCCAGTGCTTGAGGGCCGCCTAGGGCACAGACATGCATTGTGACCTGCAGCGTGAGTCCCGTATTAAAGTGACGCCTCTCAGTGGCTGGACCAAGATCCTGCATATGGGGCTTGTCATATCCATAGGCCCCCAGGCTTAACCAGATGGCGAGTATTCCAGTTGTCAGTACCCACTGCTATGCTCTAGAATCCCTCTACTGGGGGACACATGAAGCAGAAAACAGGACACTTCCCTTCCCACAGAATGACCCCAAACTCTTGGGGGCTGGACAAACTACCAGAGAGGGAGACTTCTACGACCCATGAGGCAACTCCTACATTAAACGGCCACTGTGGACAAAACATCCAGAGACAAAAGCCTGAGCGACTACCTCCCTCTCACCCTTCCTTCATATCCAGAGGAGCTCCCCTCATGGGCTGTAGATCAGGCCTGCCGTAACCTCGGCCCCAAACCTGAGCTGAGTTAGGGTTTTTGGATGTCTGTCTGCACAGCCATGGCCCACACAGCCTCCAGGCTGGGGTCTCTGGAGCCACACCACAGAACTGTGCCTGCTCTCTCCTAAGAAACTGCCCATTCCATTGGCCACAACTCTACAAAATAGTAGAAACCTCAAGGTCCCCAAGGACATCCCACTACCGCAAGCCGCACTGGACAAATAGGGGCATTATGACACAAGCTGAGCAACTACTACCTCCATGCAGACACACAGACAGATATCCGCAGTGACAGAAGATTGAACCAGACAGGCCCCTAGGCCCTATTATGAACTCTTGCTTTGGTGTCCAGGTATCACTCCTCAGAGGCCTGGGTTCGAAGACCAGCATACGGGGCTTTCCTGAGGCACCAGACAGAAGACCTCTCATCTCCACATGGGAAGCTTCCTTGTTGGAGTTGTGTCAAGCCCTTCGGGTTGGAGAATCCTGCCGAGTCCCTTAGCTACTGCCACATTCCAAGGTCTCCATGGCCACCAACCCACATTATGACTCATCCTCAGGAGAGTCCATTTAAACTCAGCCTTCTGGGTAGCTCACCCAAGAGCCCGCAGATTGAGCGTGCCTTGTCTCGACCAGGCAATGGGAAGGTGAGTTAGCGTGTCTCGGCATCCATGCTTAGGCCCCTGCTCTCGAGTCTTTCTGTATGGGGCATCAAGGGACCATCCAATAGTACTCGACTGTCCTGAAGAAGGAAACTTTGAAGTTCGGAGCAGCTCACAACTCCCAGCGTAGGGAAACCTCCCTGGCCTCATGACGCCCCCACCCCCTTCAGGAAGGGGCTGTCATGGACACAAACTCCAGCTTGAGGCAACATCTGATACTCGCCCTGACCTCACCTGCAGGAGATCTCGATTCAGCCTCTGCAGAGTGGGCCTGCCATGCTCTTGGCCCCAAAACTCGTGCTAGCTTGTGTTTTCAGACTTCCTTCCTCACAATCCTGGCCACAGCCCTCCAGTTTGGCAATTCTGGAGACACAATGCAGCACTCTGCCTGCCCTCCAGAAGAAAAATGTTGCCCTATAGGGCTAACCGGAAACGCCAAATGAGTAACAACCTGCATGCCACGCGACCATACCCCAATTATACATTCTAGCCTGTGCACTAAAGCCCTGTCTGACACAGCCTGAGGGCAGACCTCCAGTCCAACACCCAGAAAGCTGGCCGTACACAGAGCATATCACACCCACAATGGCTTTAGTCCATCATCTCTACCCAACCTCAGTTTTCACCTGCAGAACCTAGGCCTTATCTCCACTCACTGCTCAGGAGTGAACGTGATGCAAGAATCAGAACTTCTCCTTCGCCTTGGCAAGTAACCTAGTGGTTGGCATGTTGTCCATTGTTCATTGTAGGAGAAAGCAGCATGGACTATGAGGCCCCACCTATCTCTGAGGGCCACAATTTGCACAAACACACATTGTGACCCTCAGCGTGAGCCCTATCCTCATGTAAAGCCTCTTAGTGACTGGAACAACAGCCCACATATGGGGCTTGCCAAGCCCCTAGTCCCCCAATCTCAACCAGAGTTCGAGATGTCTAGTCACCCCTACTCAGGGCTCTACTCTGGAATCCCTATTTGGTGGAACACCTGAGGTAAAAAAAAAAAATACAGAAAGGACTCTTCCCATCCACAGAATGATCCCAACCCCTTGGGATCAGGCCAAATCACCAGAGAAAGAATTGTCCATGGCCCTTGAGGACACCCCGACATTCCACGGCCACCGTTGTCACAAAATCCAGAGACAAAAGCTTGAGCAAGCGCCACATACTCGCCCTTTGTTCATAGCACGGAAAATTCTTACTGTCTGTAGATCGAGCCTTCATACATACATCCCCAAACCTAAGCTGAGTTTGTGTTTTCAGACTTCTGTCCCCACAGTCCTGGCCCACACACCGTCCAAGCTGGGGCCCCTGGAGACACACCTCAGGACTGTGGCTTCCCTCTCCAGGGGAATTCTGCCATTTCCATTGGCCACAACCCTATAGATTAGGAGAATCCTCCAAACTCCCCGAGGCCATCCCAATAGTGTTGGCTGCCCAGGACAAACAGGGAAGATCTTTCACAAGTTAGGAAACTACCTCCACTCAGACCCAGAGACAGATATCCCCATAGAATAAGATTGAACTGGACAGGCACTTAGGCTCTAATCAGATCCATTGCTTTTGTTTCCAGGCATCTCTCCTCAGAGGCCTGGTTTCCAATACCAGAATACGGGGGATTACTGAGGCACTCATCAGAAAAATCTCATCTCCACATAGGAAATGTACTCTTTGGAGCTCTATAAAAACCTCTGTTTAGGAGAATCTTTCAGGGCCCCGGATCAAGCGCCCCATTCCAAGGTCTCCATGGACTTAAACCCACATTATGATCTATTGTCGGAAGAGTCCATGTCAACTCAACCCCCTTGGTTTCTCCCCCAGGGCCTGCAGATCAAACCTGCCTTGTTGCTAGGAGACAACTAGAATGGGAGGCGGGCTGCCCAGGCATCCATCCTTAGAACCCTACTCTGGAGTCGTTCCACATGGGACATCCTAGTGCCATCCAACAGGTCTCAAGTGTCCCACAGAAGGAATCTTTGCAGTCTGGAGCATCTCACAACTCCCATTGTGGGAAAATCTACATGGCCTCTTGAGACGCTCCACTTTATAAAGGGGCCATCATGGACAGAATCTCCAACCTGAGCAAACGTCTGATATTCGCCCTGACTTCAGGTGCATGAGATCTTGATTCAGCTCTGCAGAGTGTGCCTTCTGTGCACTCACCCCCAAAACTAAGCCTAGCTTGTGTTCTCAGACTACCGTCCTCACACCCCTGCCCCAAAAGCCCTACAGATTGGCAATACTGGGGCCATAATGCAGCACACTGCCTGCCCTCCAGAAGAAAAACGTTGCCTTATGGAGCTACCTAGAAACCCGAATAAGGATCAACTGAACGCCACTCGACTGCACCCCAAATATGCAGTCTACCCTGTCTAATGCCTTGTCTGACACAGCATGAGCCCACACCTCCAGACCTACGCTCTACAGCTGGCCGCACACTGAGCACATTGGACCCATCAGGTCCTTAGGTCTTCATCTCTTCCAACCTCAGTTTTCGGGTTTCAGAACCTAGACCTAAACTCCAAACACTGTCCAGGGGTGAACGTGATGCAGAAATCACAACTCTTCCTTCGCCATGGCTGGAAACCTTGTGGTTGGCATATTCTCCAACGTTCAGTGTGGAAGAATCTAGCGTGGCCCATGAGGCACTTCCCCTGCTTGAGGGCCTTGTTGGGCACAAATAGGCATTGTGAACCTCAGCATGAGCCCTGTCCTCAAGGAAGGCCTCTCAGTGTCTGAATCAAGAGCCCGCCTATTGGACTTGCCATGCCCCTAGGCCCCCAAACTTAAACAGAGGTGGGGATATCCAGTTGTCCCTCCCAAGGACTCTGCTCTGGAATCCCTCTTTTATTGGGACACTTGAGGTCCATAAAATAAAATATAAAATAAAATAAAATAAAAAACAGAAAAGACTCCCCCCATCCCACAGAATGTACCCAAACTCTTGGGATCGGGTCAAATCCTCAGAGAAGGAAAGCCATCCACAACCCATGAGGCCACGCCAGCATTCCACCCACATTGTTGACACAAATCCAGAGACAAAACCTGAGCAAGCACCTCAAACTCACCCTTTTTCATATCCCTAAGTGTTATCACGGTCTGTAGATTGGGCGTGCCATACCTATGTCCCCAATCCTAAGCAGAGTTTGTGTTTTCAGACTTTTGTCCCCACAGGCCTGGCCCACACAGCCTCAAGGCTGGGCCCCTAGAGCCAAACTCAGAACTGTGCCTGCCCTCTCCAGGGGATTTCTGCCCATTCCATTGGCCACAACCCTATAGATTAGGAGAAACTCCAAAGTCCCGAAGCCATCCCAATATTATAGGCTGCCCAGGACAAACAGGGGCGATCTGACACAAGCTGAGCAACTACATCCCCTCAGATCCTTAGACACGTATCCTCAGGAAAGAGATTGAACCGGACAGGCACCTATGCCCTAATCATCTCGATTGCTTTTGTTTCCAGTCATCTCTCCTCAGAGTCCTGGTTTCAAATACTAGCATATGGGAGATTCCTTAGGCACTCATCAAAACAATTCTCTTCTATACATAGGAAACGTACTCTTTAGAACCCATCAAAACCTCCGGTTATGAACATCCCTCAAGGCCCCGGATCAAGCACCCCATTCCAAGGTCTACATGGACACAAATGCACATTATGACCCATCCTCAACTCACCCATTTCAAAACACCCGCCTCGGTTGCTCCCCTAGATCCAGCAGATCGAACTTGCCTTGGCGCTATGAGACACCTGGAATGGGAGGCAGGCTGCCCAGGCATCCATCCTTAGAACCCTGCTCTGGATAACTTCCTTATGGGATGTCCTGGAGCCATCCAACAGGTCTCGACTGTCCCACAGAAGGAATCATTGTGGTTTGGAGCATCTCACAATTCCCATCGTGGGAAAACCTCCATGTCCTCGTGACACCGTCCCCTTCATGAAGGGGCCGTCATGGACAGAAACTCTGACGTAAGCCAACGTCTGATCCTAGCTCTGTCTTCAGGCATACGGGATCTCGAATCATCTCTGCAGAGGGTGCCTGCCGTCCCCTCACCCCGAAATCTAAGTCTGGCTCGTGTTCTCAGAATTTTTTCCTCACACTCCTGGCCCACAAGCCTTCCAGTTTGGGAATTCTGGAGCCACTATGTGGCACTGTGTCTTCCCTCCAGAAGAAAAACGTTGCCCTCTGGGGCTACCCAGTAACCACAAATGAGTACCATCCTGCACGAAACTCGACTGCATCCCAATGATACAGTCTAGCCTGGGCACTAATTCCCTGTCTGCCACAGCCTGATCCTGCACCTCCCAACCCACACTCAACAGCTGGCCGAACACTGAGCACATCAGACACACCATGGCCTTAGGTCTTCATCTCTTCCCAACCTCAGTTTTCAGGCTTCTGAACCTAGACCTTAAATCCAATCACAGTCCAGGAGTGAAAGTGTGGCAGAAATTAGAACTCCTTCTTCCCCATGGCCAGAAAACTTGTGGTTGCCATATTGTGCAACGTTCAGTGTAGGAGAAACCAGCATGGTACATTAGGCCATGCCCTGACTTGAGGGGCTCCTTGGGCACAAAAACACATTGTGAAACTCAGTGTGAGACCTATCCTCAAGGAAAGCCTCTCAGTGTCTGGACCAAGAGCCCACATATGGGGCTTGCCATGTTCTTAGGTCCCAATGTTAACCAGAGGTCTGGTTGTCCAGTTGCCCCAACCCACGACTCTGCTCTGGAATCCCTCTTTTGGTGGTCCACCTGAGGTAAAAAAACAAAAACAAAAACAAAAACAAAAAAAATAAACAAAAAAACAGAAAGGCCTCCTCCCTTCCCACAGAATGACCTCAAACTCTTGGGATCAGGTCAAATCCCCAGAAAGGGAGCCTCATCGATGGCCCATGAGGACACCCCGACATTCCATGGCAATCGGTGACACATTTCCAGAAAAAAAAAAAAAAAAAAAGCATGAGCAAGCATCTCACATCGCCCTTTGTTCATATCCCGAAGAGTTCTCCTCACGGTCTATAGATCGGGCCGGCCATACCTACATCCCCCAACCTAAGTGGAGTTTGTGTTTTCAGACTTTTGTCCAAATAGCCCTGGACCACACACGCTCCACACTTGGGTCCTTGGAGCCACACCTCAGGACTGTGCTTCCCTTTCAAGGGAATTCTTCCCATTCCATTGGCCACAACCTTGCAAATGAGGAAAAACCTCCAAAGTCACCGAGGCCATCCCAATAGTGTAGGCCGCCCAGGACAAACAGGGGTGATCTCAAACCAGCTGAGCAACTACCTCCACTCAGACAACAGATGTCCCCAGAGAAGAATATTGAACCGGACAGGCCCCTAGGCCCTAATCAGATCCATTGCTTTGGTTTCCAGGCATCTCTCCTCAGAGGCCTCGTTTCCAATACCAGCATATGGTGGTTTCCTGAGGCACCATTAAAAACAAATCTCGTCTCCCCATGGAAAACTTGCTCATTGGAGCTTTGTCATAACCTCTGGTTAGGAGAATCCTTCAGGGCCCTGGTGCCACTGCCCCATACCAAGGTCTCCATGGACTCAAACCAACGTTAAGACCATTCTCAGGAAGGTCCATTTCAACTCAGCCCCCTCTGTTACTACCCCAAGACAGCAGATCAAACCTTGCTTGTTGCTAGGAGACAATTGGAATGTGAGGCTGGCTACCCTGGCATCCATACTTAGAACCCTGTTCTGGAAAAATACCTTATAAGACGTCCTGGAGCCATCCAACAAATCTTAATTGTCCCACAGAAGGAATCCTTGTGGTGTGGAGCATCTCACAACTCCAATAGTGGGAAAACCCCCATGGCCTCATAATGCCCCCCCTTCCTGAAGGGGCCCACATGGACAGAAACTCAAACCTGAGCCAAAGTCTGAAGCTGGACCTGACTTCAGACGCATGAAATCTCAATTCAGCTCTGCAGAGTGTGCCTGCCATGTCCTTGCCCCGAAACCTAAGCCTAGCTTGTGTTCTCAGACTTCCGTCCTCACTCTCCTGGCCCACAAGCCCTCCAGTTTGGGAATTCCGAAGCCACAATGCAGCACTCTGCCTGCCCTCCAGAAGAAAAACTTTGCCCTATGCTGCTAATAAGAAACCCCAAATGATTTTCTAATGCATGCCACTCGATTGTAAAGCAATTATACAGCCCACCCTGTATTCTAATGCCCTGTCTGGCACAGCCTGAGACAAGACATCCCAAACGACACCCAGACAGCTGGCCCCAACCTGGACACATAGGACCCGCTATGGCTGTAGGTCGTCATCTCTTCCCAACCTCGGTTTTCAGGTTTCAGAACCTAGACCTTATCTCCAATCACTGCCCAGGGGTGAACGTGATGCAGAAATTAGAATTCCTCCTTCCCCATGGCCAGAAACCTTGTGGTTGGCACGTTGTCCAACGTTCTATGTGGGAAAACCTACATTGTCCGAAAGGCCACGCCAGTGCTTGAGGGCCGCCTAGGGCACAGACATGCATTGTGACCTGCAGCGTGAGTCCCGTATTAAAGTAACGCCTCTCAGTGGCTGGACCAAGATCCTGCATATGGGGCTTGTCATATCCATAGGCCCCCAGCCTTAACCAGAGGGCGAGTATTCCAGTTGTCAGTACCCACTGCTATGCTCTAGAATCCCTCTACTGAGGGGACACATGAGGCAGAAAACCGGACACTTCCCTTCCCACAGAATGACCCCAAACACTTGGCGGCTGGACAAACTACCAGAGAGGGAGACTTCTACGACCCATGAGGCAACTCCTACATTAAACGGACATTGTGGACAAAACATCCAGAGACAAAAGCCTGAGCGACTGCCTCCCTCTCACCCTTCTTTCATATCCATAGGAGCTCCCCTCATGGGCTGTAAATCAGGCCTGCCGTAACCTCGGCCCCAAACCTGAGCTGAGTTAGGGTTTTTGGATGTCTGTCTGCACAGCCATGGCCCACACAGCCTCCAGGCTGGGGTCTCTGGAGCCACACCACAGAACTGTGCCTGCTCTCTCCTAAGAAACTGCCCATTCCATTGGCCACAACTCTACAAAATAGTAGAAACCTCAAGGTCCCCAAGGACATCCCACTACCGCAAGCCGCACTGGACAAATAGGGGCATTATGACACAAGCTGAGCAACTACTACCTCCATGCAGAAACACAGACAGATATCCGCAGAGACAGAAGATTGAACCAGACAGGCCCCTAGGCCCTATTATGAACTCTTGCTTTGGTGTCAAGGTATCACTCCTCAGAGGCCTGGGTTCGAAGACCAGCATACGGGGCTTTCCTGAGGCACCAGACAGAAGACCTCTCATCTCCACATGGGAAGCTTCCTTGTTGGAGTTGTGTCAAGCCCTTCGGGTTGGAGAATCCTGCAGAGTCCCTTAGCTACTGCCACTTTCCAAGGTCTCCATGGCCACCAACCCACATTATGACTCATCCTCAGGAGAGTCCATTTAAACTCAGCCTTCTGGGTAGCTCACCCAAGAGCCCACAGATTGAGCGTGCCTTCTCTCGACCAGGCAATGGGAAGGTGAGTTGGCGTTTCTCGGCATCCATGCTTAGGCCCCTGCTCTCGAGTCTTTCTGTATGGGGCATCCTGGAACCATCCAATAGTACTCGACTGTCCTGAAGAAGGAAACTTTGAAGTTTGGAGCAGCTCACAACTCCCAGCGTAGGGAAACATCCCTGGCCTCATGACGTCCCCACCCCCTTCAGGAAGGGGCCGTCATGGACACAAACTCCAGCTTGAGGCAACATCTGATACTCGCCCTGACCTCACCTGCAGGAGATCTCGATTCAGCCTCTGCAGAGTGGGCCTGCCATGCTCTTGGCCCCAAAACTCGTGCTAGCTTGTGTTTTCAGACTTCCTTCCTCACAATCCTGGCCACACCCCTCCAGTTTGGCAATTCCGGAGACGCAATGCAGCACTCTGCCTGCCCTCCAGAAGAAAAATGTTGCCCTATAGGGCTAACCGGAAACGCCAAATGAGTAACAACCTGCATGCCACTCGACCATACCCCAATTATACAGTCTAGCCTGTGCACTAAAGCCCTGTCTGACACAGCCTGAGGGCAGACCTCCAGTCCAACACCCAGAAAGCTGGCCGTACACAGAGCATATCACACCCGCAATGGCTTTAGGCCATCATCTCTACCCAACCTCAGTTTTCACCTTCAGAACCTAGACCTTATCTCCACTCACTGCTCTGGAATGAATGTGATGCAAGAATCAGAACTTCTCCTTCGCCTTGGCAAGTAACCTAGTGGTTGGCATGTTGTCCAATGTTTATTGTAGGAGAAAGCAGCATGGACTATGAGGCCCCACCTAACCCTGAGGGCCACAATATGCACAAACACACATTGTGACCCTCAGCGTGAGCCCTATCCTCATGTAAAGCCTCTTAGTGACTGGAACAACAGCCCACATATGGGGCTTGCCAAGCCTCTAGTCCCCCAATCTCAACCAGAGTTCGAGATGACTAGTCACCCCTACTCAGGGCTCTACTCTGGAATCCCATTTTGGTGGGACACCTGAGGTAAAAAAAAAAAAAATACAGAAAGGACTCTTCCCATCCACAGAATGATCCCAACCCCTTGGGATCAGGCCATATCACCAGAGAAAGAATTGTCCATGGCCCTTGAGGACATCCCGACATTCCACGGCCACCGTTGACACAAAATCCAGAGACAAAAGCCTGAGCAATCGCCACATACTCGCCCTTTGTTCATAGCCCGGAAAATTCTCACGTTCTGTAGATCGAGCCTTCATACATACATCCCCAAACCTAAGCTGAGTTTGTGTTTTCAGACTTCTGTCCCCACAGGCCTGGCCCACACACCATCCAAGCTGGGGCCCCTGGAGCCACACCTCAGGACTGTGGCTTCCCTCTCCAGGGGAATTCTGCCATTTCCATTGTCCACAACCCAATAGATTAGGAGAATCCTCCGAACTCCCCGAGGCCATCCGAATAGTGTTGGCTGCCCAGGACACACTGGGATGATCTTTCACAACTTAGGAAACTACCTCCACTCAGACCCAGAGACAGATATCCCCATAGAATAAGATTGAACTGGACAGGCACTTAGGCCCTAATCAGATCCATTGCTTTTGATTCCAGTCATCTCTCCTCAGAGGCCTGGTTTCCAATACCAGCATATGGGAGATTCCTTAGGCACTCATCAAAACAATTCTCCTCTCTACATAGGAAACATACTCTTTAGAACTCCATCAAAACCTCCTGTTATGAACATCCCTCAAGGCCCCGGTTCAAGCACCCCATTCCAAGGTCTACATGGACACAAATGCACATTATGACCCATCCTCAACTCACCCATTTCAACACACCCGCCTCGGATGCTCCCGTAGATCCAGCAGATCGAACTTGCCTTGGCGCTATGAGACACCTGGAATGGGAGGCAGGCTGCCCAGGCATCCATCCTTAGAACCCTGCTCTGGATAACTTCCTTATGGGATGTCCTGGAGCCATCCAACAGGTCTCGACTGTCCCACAGAAGGAATCATTGTGGTTTGGAGCATCTCACAATTCCCATCGTGGGAAAACCTCCATGTCCTCGTGACACCGTCCCCTTCATGAAGGGGCCGTCATGGACAGAAACTCTGACGTAAGCCAACGTCTGATCCTAGCTCTGTCTTCAGGCATACGGGATCTCGAATCATCTCTGCAGAGGGTGCCTGCCGTCCCCTCACCCCGAAATCTAAGTCTGGCTCGTGTTCTCAGAATTTTTTCCTCACACTCCTGGCCCACAAGCCTTCCAGTTTGGGAATTCTGGAGCCACTATGTGGCACTGTGTCTTCCCTCCAGAAGAAAAACGTTGCCCTCTGGGGCTACCCAGTAACCACAAATGAGTACCATCCTGCACGAAACTCGACTGCATCCCAATGATACAGTCTAGCCTGGGCACTAATTCCCTGTCTGCCACAGCCTGAGCCTGCACCTCCCAACCCACACTCAACAGCTGGCCGAACACTGAGCACATCAGACACACCATGGCCTTAGGTCTTCATCTCTTCCCAACCTCAGTTTTCAGGCTTCAGAACCTAGACCTTAAATCCAATCACAGTCCAGGAGTGAAAGTGTTGCAGAAATTAGAACTCCATCTTCCCCATGGCCAGAAAACTTGTGGTTGCCATATTGTGCAACGTTCCCTGTAGGAGAAACCAGCATGGTACATTAGGCCACGCCCTGACTTGAGGGGCTCCTTGGGCACAAAAACACATTGTGAAACTCAGTGTGAGACCATTCCTCAGGGAAGGCCTCTCAGTGTCTGGACCAAGAGCCCACATATGGGGCTTGCCATGTTCTTAGGTCCCAATGTTAACCAGAGGTCTGGTTGTCCAGTTGCCCCAACCCACGACTCTGCTCTGGAATCCCTCTTTTGGTGGTCCACCTGAGGTAAAAAAACAAAAACAAAAACAAAAACAAAAAAAATAAACAAAAAAACAGAAAGGCCTCCTCCCTTCCCACAGAATGACCTCAAACTCTTGGGATCAGGTCAAATCCCCAGAAAGGGAGCCTCATCGATGGCCCATGAGGACACCCCGACATTCCATGGCAATCGGTGACACATTTCCAGAAAAAAAAAAAAAAAAAAAGCATGAGCAAGCATCTCACATCGCCCTTTGTTCATATCCCGAAGAGTTCTCCTCACGGTCTATAGATCGGGCCGGCCATACCTACATCCCCCAACCTAAGTGGAGTTTGTGTTTTCAGACTTTTGTCCAAATAGCCCTGGACCACACACGCTCCACACTTGGGTCCTTGGAGCCACACCTCAGGACTGTGCTTCCCTTTCAAGGGAATTCTTCCCATTCCATTGGCCACAACCTTGCAAATGAGGAAAAACCTCCAAAGTCACCGAGGCCATCCCAATAGTGTAGGCCGCCCAGGACAAACAGGGGTGATCTCAAACCAGCTGAGCAACTACCTCCACTCAGACAACAGATGTCCCCAGAGAAGAATATTGAACCGGACAGGCCCCTAGGCCCTAATCAGATCCATTGCTTTGGTTTCCAGGCATCTCTCCTCAGAGGCCTCGTTTCCAATACCAGCATATGGTGGTTTCCTGAGGCACCATTAAAAACAAATCTCGTCTCCCCATGGAAAACTTGCTCATTGGAGCTTTGTCATAACCTCTGGTTAGGAGAATCCTTCAGGGCCCTGGTGCCACTGCCCCATACCAAGGTCTCCATGGACTCAAACCAACGTTAAGACCATTCTCAGGAAGGTCCATTTCAACTCAGCCCCCTCTGTTACTACCCCAAGACAGCAGATCAAACCTTGCTTGTTGCTAGGAGACAATTGGAATGTGAGGCTGGCTACCCTGGCATCCATACTTAGAACCCTGTTCTGGAAAAATACCTTATAAGACGTCCTGGAGCCATCCAACAAATCTTAATTGTCCCACAGAAGGAATCCTTGTGGTGTGGAGCATCTCACAACTCCAATAGTGGGAAAACCCCCATGGCCTCATAATGCCCCCCCTTCCTGAAGGGGCCCACATGGACAGAAACTCAAACCTGAGCCAAAGTCTGAAGCTGGACCTGACTTCAGACGCATGAAATCTCAATTCAGCTCTGCAGAGTGTGCCTGCCATGTCCTTGCCCCGAAACCTAAGCCTAGCTTGTGTTCTCAGACTTCCGTCCTCACTCTCCTGGCCCACAAGCCCTCCAGTTTGGGAATTCCGAAGCCACAATGCAGCACTCTGCCTGCCCTCCAGAAGAAAAACTTTGCCCTATGCTGCTAATAAGAAACCCCAAATGATTTTCTAATGCATGCCACTCGATTGTAAAGCAATTATACAGCCCACCCTGTATTCTAATGCCCTGTCTGGCACAGCCTGAGACAAGACATCCCAAACGACACCCAGACAGCTGGCCCCAACCTGGACACATAGGACCCGCTATGGCTGTAGGTCGTCATCTCTTCCCAACCTCGGTTTTCAGGTTTCAGAACCTAGACCTTATCTCCAATCACTGCCCAGGGGTGAACGTGATGCAGAAATTAGAATTCCTCCTTCCCCATGGCCAGAAACCTTGTGGTTGACATGTTGTCCAACGTTCTATGTGGGAAAACCTACATTGTCCGAAAGGCCACGCCAGTGCTTGAGGGCCGCCTAGGGCACAGACATGCATTGTGACCTGCAGCGTGAGTCCCGTATTAAAGTAACGCCTCTCAGTGGCTGGACCAAGATCCTGCATATGGGGCTTGTCATATCCATAGGCCCCCAGCCTTAACCAGAGGGCGAGTATTCCAGTTGTCAGTACCCACTGCTATGCTCTAGAATCCCTCTACTGAGGGGACACATGAGGCAGAAAACCGGACACTTCCCTTCCCACAGAATGACCCCAAACACTTGGCGGCTGGACAAACTACCAGAGAGGGAGACTTCTACGACCCATGAGGCAACTCCTACATTAAACGGACATTGTGGACAAAACATCCAGAGACAAAAGCCTGAGCGACTGCCTCCCTCTCACCCTTCTTTCATATCCAGAGGAGCTCCCCTCATGGGCTGTAAATCAGGCCTGCCGTAACCTCGGCCCCAAACCTGAGCTGAGTTAGGGTTTTTGGATGTCTGTCTGCACAGCCATGGCCCACACAGCCTCCAGGCTGGGGTCTCTGGAGCCACACCACAGAACTGTGCCTGCTCTCTCCTAAGAAACTGCCCATTCCATTGGCCACAACTCTACAAAATAGTAGAAACCTCAAGGTCCCCAAGGACATCCCACTACCGCAAGCCGCACTGGACAAATAGGGGCATTATGACACAAGCTGAGCAACTACTACCTCCATGCAGACACACAGACAGATATCCGCAGAGACAGAAGATTGAACCAGACAGGCCCCTAGGCCCTATTATGAACTCTTGCTTTGGTGTCAAGGTATCACTCCTCAGAGGCCTGGGTTCGAAGACCAGCATACGGGGCTTTCCTGAGGCACCAGACAGAAGACCTCTCATCTCCACATGGGAAGCTTCCTTGTTGGAGTTGTGTCAAGCCCTTCGGGTTGGAGAATCCTGCAGAGTCCCTTAGCTACTGCCACTTTCCAAGGTCTCCATGGCCACCAACCCACATTATGACTCATCCTCAGGAGAGTCCATTTAAACTCAGCCTTCTGGGTAGCTCACCCAAGAGCCCACAGATTGAGCGTGCCTTCTCTCGACCAGGCAATGGGAAGGTGAGTTGGCGTTTCTCGGCATCCATGCTTAGGCCCCTGCTCTCGAGTCTTTCTGTATGGGGCATCCTGGAACCATCCAATAGTACTCGACTGTCCTGAAGAAGGAAACTTTGAAGTTTGGAGCAGCTCACAACTCCCAGCGTAGGGAAACATCCCTGGCCTCATGACGTCCCCACCCCCTTCAGGAAGGGGCCGTCATGGACACAAACTCCAGCTTGAGGCAACATCTGATACTCGCCCTGACCTCACCTGCAGGAGATCTCGATTCAGCCTCTGCAGAGTGGGCCTGCCATGCTCTTGGCCCCAAAACTCGTGCTAGCTTGTGTTTTCAGACTTCCTTCCTCACAATCCTGGCCACACCCCTCCAGTTTGGCAATTCCGGAGACGCAATGCAGCACTCTGCCTGCCCTCCAGAAGAAAAATGTTGCCCTATAGGGCTAACCGGAAACGCCAAATGAGTAACAACCTGCATGCCACTCGACCATACCCCAATTATACAGTCTAGCCTGTGCACTAAAGCCCTGTCTGACACAGCCTGAGGGCAGACCTCCAGTCCAACACCCAGAAAGCTGGCCGTACACAGAGCATATCACACCCGCAATGGCTTTAGGCCATCATCTCTACCCAACCTCAGTTTTCACCTTCAGAACCTAGACCTTATCTCCACTCACTGCTCTGGAATGAATGTGATGCAAGAATCAGAACTTCTCCTTCGCCTTGGCAAGTAACCTAGTGGTTGGCATGTTGTCCAATGTTTATTGTAGGAGAAAGCAGCATGGACTATGAGGCCCCACCTAACCCTGAGGGCCACAATATGCACAAACACACATTGTGACCCTCAGCGTGAGCCCTATCCTCATGTAAAGCCTCTTAGTGACTGGAACAACAGCCCACATATGGGGCTTGCCAAGCCTCTAGTCCCCCAATCTCAACCAGAGTTCGAGATGACTAGTCACCCCTACTCAGGGCTCTACTCTGGAATCCCATTTTGGTGGGACACCTGAGGTAAAAAAAAAAAAAATACAGAAAGGACTCTTCCCATCCACAGAATGATCCCAACCCCTTGGGATCAGGCCATATCACCAGAGAAAGAATTGTCCATGGCCCTTGAGGACATCCCGACATTCCACGGCCACCGTTGACACAAAATCCAGAGACAAAAGCCTGAGCAATCGCCACATACTCGCCCTTTGTTCATAGCCCGGAAAATTCTCACGTTCTGTAGATCGAGCCTTCATACATACATCCCCAAACCTAAGCTGAGTTTGTGTTTTCAGACTTCTGTCCCCACAGGCCTGGCCCACACACCATCCAAGCTGGGGCCCCTGGAGCCACACCTCAGGACTGTGGCTTCCCTCTCCAGGGGAATTCTGCCATTTCCATTGTCCACAACCCAATAGATTAGGAGAATCCTCCGAACTCCCCGAGGCCATCCGAATAGTGTTGGCTGCCCAGGACACACTGGGATGATCTTTCACAACTTAGGAAACTACCTCCACTCAGACCCAGAGACGGATATCCCCATAGAATAAGATTGAACTGGACAGGCACTTAGGCCCTAATCAGATCCATTGCTTTTGATTCCAGTCATCTCTCCTCAGAGGCCTGGTTTCCAATACCAGCATATGGGAGATTCCTTAGGCACTCATCAAAACAATTCTCCTCTCTACATAGGAAACATACTCTTTAGAACTCCATCAAAACCTCCTGTTATGAACATCCCTCAAGGCCCCGGTTCAAGCACCCCATTCCAAGGTCTACATGGACACAAATGCACATTATGACCCATCCTCAACTCACCCATTTCAACACACCCGCCTCGGATGCTCCCGTAGATCCAGCAGATCGAACTTGCCTTGGCTCTATGAGACACCCGGAATGGGAGGCAGGCTGCCCAGGCATCCATCCTTAGAACCCTGCTCTGGATAACTTCCTTATGGGATGTCCTGGAGCCATCCAACAGGTCTCGACTGTCCCACAGAAGGAATCATTGCGGTTTGGAGCATCTCACAATTCCCATCGTGGGAAAACCTCCATGTCCTCGTGACACCGTCCCCTTCATGAAGGGGCCGTCATGGACAGAAACTTCGACCTAAGCCAACGTCTGATCCTAGCTCTGTCTTCAGGTATACAGGATATCAAATCATCTCTGCAGAGGGTGCCTGCCGTCCCCTCACCCCGAAATCTAAGTCTGGCTTGTGTTCTCAGAATTTTTTCCTCACACTCCTGGCCCACAAGCCTTCCAGTTTGGGAATTCTGGAGCCACTATGTGGCACTGTGTCTTCCCTCCAGAAGATAAACGTTGCCCTCTGGGGCTACCCAGTAACCACAAATGAGTACCATCCTGCACGAAACTCGACTGCACCCCAATGATACAGTCTAGCCTGGGCACTAATTCCCTGTCAGCCACAGCCTGAGCCTGCACCTCCCAACCCACACTCAACAGCTGGCCGAACACTGAGCACATCAGACACACCATGGCCTTAGGTCTTCATCTCTTCCCAACCTCAGTTTTCAGGCTTCAGAACCTAGACCTTAAATCCAATCACAGTCCAGGAGTGAAAGTGTGGCAGAAATTAGAACTCCTTCTTCCCCATGGCCAGAAAACTTGTGGTTGCCATATTGTGCAACGTTCAGTGTAGGAGAAACCAGCATGGTACATTAGGCCATGCCCTGACTTGAGGGGCTCCTTGGGCACAAAAACACATTGTGAAACTCAGTGTGAGACCTATCCTCAAGGAAAGCCTCTCAGTGTCTGGACCAAGAGCCCACATATGGGGCTTGCCATGTTCTTAGGTCCCAATGTTAACCAGAGGTCTGGTTGTCCAGTTGCCCCAACCCACGACTCTGCTCTGGAATCCCTCTTTTGGTGGTCCACCTGAGGTAAAAAAACAAAAACAAAAACAAAAACAAAAAAAATAAACAAAAAAACAGAAAGGCCTCCTCCCTTCCCACAGAATGACCTCAAACTCTTGGGATCAGGTCAAATCCCCAGAAAGGGAGCCTCATCGATGGCCCATGAGGACACCCCGACATTCCATGGCAATCGGTGACACATTTCCAGAAAAAAAAAAAAAAAAAAGCATGAGCAAGCATCTCACATCGCCCTTTGTTCATATCCCGAAGAGTTCTCCTCACGGTCTATAGATCGGGCCGGCCATACCTACATCCCCCAACCTAAGTGGAGTTTGTGTTTTCAGACTTTTGTCCAAATAGCCCTGGACCACACACGCTCCACACTTGGGTCCTTGGAGCCACACCTCAGGACTGTGCTTCCCTTTCAAGGGAATTCTTCCCATTCCATTGGCCACAACCTTGCAAATGAGGAAAAACCTCCAAAGTCACCGAGGCCATCCCAATAGTGTAGGCCGCCCAGGACAAACAGGGGTGATCTCAAACCAGCTGAGCAACTACCTCCACTCAGACAACAGATGTCCCCAGAGAAGAATATTGAACCGGACAGGCCCCTAGGCCCTAATCAGATCCATTGCTTTGGTTTCCAGGCATCTCTCCTCAGAGGCCTCGTTTCCAATACCAGCATATGGTGGTTTCCTGAGGCACCATTAAAAACAAATCTCGTCTCCCCATGGAAAACTTGCTCATTGGAGCTTTGTCATAACCTCTGGTTAGGAGAATCCTTCAGGGCCCTGGTGCCACTGCCCCATACCAAGGTCTCCATGGACTCAAACCAACGTTAAGACCATTCTCAGGAAGGTCCATTTCAACTCAGCCCCCTCTGTTACTACCCCAAGACAGCAGATCAAACCTTGCTTGTTGCTAGGAGACAATTGGAATGTGAGGCTGGCTACCCTGGCATCCATACTTAGAACCCTGTTCTGGAAAAATACCTTATAAGACGTCCTGGAGCCATCCAACAAATCTTAATTGTCCCACAGAAGGAATCCTTGTGGTGTGGAGCATCTCACAACTCCAATAGTGGGAAAACCCCCATGGCCTCATAATGCCCCCCCTTCCTGAAGGGGCCCACATGGACAGAAACTCAAACCTGAGCCAAAGTCTGAAGCTGGACCTGACTTCAGACGCATGAAATCTCAATTCAGCTCTGCAGAGTGTGCCTGCCATGTCCTTGCCCCGAAACCTAAGCCTAGCTTGTGTTCTCAGACTTCCGTCCTCACTCTCCTGGCCCACAAGCCCTCCAGTTTGGGAATTCCGAAGCCACAATGCAGCACTCTGCCTGCCCTCCAGAAGAAAAACTTTGCCCTATGCTGCTAATAAGAAACCCCAAATGATTTTCTAATGCATGCCACTCGATTGTAAAGCAATTATACAGCCCACCCTGTATTCTAATGCCCTGTCTGGCACAGCCTGAGACAAGACATCCCAAACGACACCCAGACAGCTGGCCCCAACCTGGACACATAGGACCCGCTATGGCTGTAGGTCGTCATCTCTTCCCAACCTCGGTTTTCAGGTTTCAGAACCTAGACCTTATCTCCAATCACTGCCCAGGGGTGAACGTGATGCAGAAATTAGAATTCCTCCTTCCCCATGGCCAGAAACCTTGTGGTTGACATGTTGTCCAACGTTCTATGTGGGAAAACCTACATTGTCCGAAAGGCCACGCCAGTGCTTGAGGGCCGCCTAGGGCACAGACATGCATTGTGACCTGCAGCGTGAGTCCCGTATTAAAGTAACGCCTCTCAGTGGCTGGACCAAGATCCTGCATATGGGGCTTGTCATATCCATAGGCCCCCAGCCTTAACCAGAGGGCGAGTATTCCAGTTGTCAGTACCCACTGCTATGCTCTAGAATCCCTCTACTGAGGGGACACATGAGGCAGAAAACCGGACACTTCCCTTCCCACAGAATGACCCCAAACACTTGGCGGCTGGACAAACTACCAGAGAGGGAGACTTCTACGACCCATGAGGCAACTCCTACATTAAACGGACATTGTGGACAAAACATCCAGAGACAAAAGCCTGAGCGACTGCCTCCCTCTCACCCTTCTTTCATATCCAGAGGAGCTCCCCTCATGGGCTGTAAATCAGGCCTGCCGTAACCTCGGCCCCAAACCTGAGCTGAGTTAGGGTTTTTGGATGTCTGTCTGCACAGCCATGGCCCACACAGCCTCCAGGCTGGGGTCTCTGGAGCCACACCACAGAACTGTGCCTGCTCTCTCCTAAGAAACTGCCCATTCCATTGGCCACAACTCTACAAAATAGTAGAAACCTCAAGGTCCCCAAGGACATCCCACTACCGCAAGCCGCACTGGACAAATAGGGGCATTATGACACAAGCTGAGCAACTACTACCTCCATGCAGACACACAGACAGATATCCGCAGAGACAGAAGATTGAACCAGACAGGCCCCTAGGCCCTATTATGAACTCTTGCTTTGGTGTCAAGGTATCACTCCTCAGAGGCCTGGGTTCGAAGACCAGCATACGGGGCTTTCCTGAGGCACCAGACAGAAGACCTCTCATCTCCACATGGGAAGCTTCCTTGTTGGAGTTGTGTCAAGCCCTTCGGGTTGGAGAATCCTGCAGAGTCCCTTAGCTACTGCCACTTTCCAAGGTCTCCATGGCCACCAACCCACATTATGACTCATCCTCAGGAGAGTCCATTTAAACTCAGCCTTCTGGGTAGCTCACCCAAGAGCCCACAGATTGAGCGTGCCTTCTCTCGACCAGGCAATGGGAAGGTGAGTTGGCGTTTCTCGGCATCCATGCTTAGGCCCCTGCTCTCGAGTCTTTCTGTATGGGGCATCCTGGAACCATCCAATAGTACTCGACTGTCCTGAAGAAGGAAACTTTGAAGTTTGGAGCAGCTCACAACTCCCAGCGTAGGGAAACATCCCTGGCCTCATGACGTCCCCACCCCCTTCAGGAAGGGGCCGTCATGGACACAAACTCCAGCTTGAGGCAACATCTGATACTCGCCCTGACCTCACCTGCAGGAGATCTCGATTCAGCCTCTGCAGAGTGGGCCTGCCATGCTCTTGGCCCCAAAACTCGTGCTAGCTTGTGTTTTCAGACTTCCTTCCTCACAATCCTGGCCACACCCCTCCAGTTTGGCAATTCCGGAGACGCAATGCAGCACTCTGCCTGCCCTCCAGAAGAAAAATGTTGCCCTATAGGGCTAACCGGAAACGCCAAATGAGTAACAACCTGCATGCCACTCGACCATACCCCAATTATACAGTCTAGCCTGTGCACTAAAGCCCTGTCTGACACAGCCTGAGGGCAGACCTCCAGTCCAACACCCAGAAAGCTGGCCGTACACAGAGCATATCACACCCGCAATGGCTTTAGGCCATCATCTCTACCCAACCTCAGTTTTCACCTTCAGAACCTAGACCTTATCTCCACTCACTGCTCTGGAATGAATGTGATGCAAGAATCAGAACTTCTCCTTCGCCTTGGCAAGTAACCTAGTGGTTGGCATGTTGTCCAATGTTTATTGTAGGAGAAAGCAGCATGGACTATGAGGCCCCACCTAACCCTGAGGGCCACAATATGCACAAACACACATTGTGACCCTCAGCGTGAGCCCTATCCTCATGTAAAGCCTCTTAGTGACTGGAACAACAGCCCACATATGGGGCTTGCCAAGCCTCTAGTCCCCCAATCTCAACCAGAGTTCGAGATGACTAGTCACCCCTACTCAGGGCTCTACTCTGGAATCCCATTTTGGTGGGACACCTGAGGTAAAAAAAAAAAAAATACAGAAAGGACTCTTCCCATCCACAGAATGATCCCAACCCCTTGGGATCAGGCCATATCACCAGAGAAAGAATTGTCCATGGCCCTTGAGGACATCCCGACATTCCACGGCCACCGTTGACACAAAATCCAGAGACAAAAGCCTGAGCAATCGCCACATACTCGCCCTTTGTTCATAGCCCGGAAAATTCTCACGTTCTGTAGATCGAGCCTTCATACATACATCCCCAAACCTAAGCTGAGTTTGTGTTTTCAGACTTCTGTCCCCACAGGCCTGGCCCACACACCATCCAAGCTGGGGCCCCTGGAGCCACACCTCAGGACTGTGGCTTCCCTCTCCAGGGGAATTCTGCCATTTCCATTGTCCACAACCCAATAGATTAGGAGAATCCTCCGAACTCCCCGAGGCCATCCGAATAGTGTTGGCTGCCCAGGACACACTGGGATGATCTTTCACAACTTAGGAAACTACCTCCACTCAGACCCAGAGACAGATATCCCCATAGAATAAGATTGAACTGGACAGGCACTTAGGCCCTAATCAGATCCATTGCTTTTGATTCCAGTCATCTCTCCTCAGAGGCCTGGTTTCCAATACCAGCATATGGGAGATTCCTTAGGCACTCATCAAAACAATTCTCCTCTCTACATAGGAAACATACTCTTTAGAACTCCATCAAAACCTCCTGTTATGAACATCCCTCAAGGCCCCGGTTCAAGCACCCCATTCCAAGGTCTACATGGACACAAATGCACATTATGACCCATCCTCAACTCACCCATTTCAACACACCCGCCTCGGAAGCTCCCGTAGATCCAGCAGATCGAACTTGCCTTGGCTCTATGAGACACCCGGAATGGGAGGCAGGCTGCCCAGGCATCCATCCTTAGAACCCTGCTCTGGATAACTTCCTTATGGGATGTCCTGGAGCCATCCAACAGGTCTCGACTGTCCCACAGAAGGAATCATTGCGGTTTGGAGCATCTCACAATTCCCATCGTGGGAAAACCTCCATGTCCTCGTGACACCGTCCCCTTCATGAAGGGGCCGTCATGGACAGAAACTTCGACCTAAGCCAACGTCTGATCCTAGCTCTGTCTTCAGGTATACAGGATATCAAATCATCTCTGCAGAGGGTGCCTGCCGTCCCCTCACCCCAAAATCTAAGTCTGGCTCGTGTTCTCAGAATTTTTTCCTCACACTCCTGGCCCACAAGCCTTCCAGTTTGGGAATTCTGGAGCCACTATGTGGCACTGTGTCTTCCCTCCAGAAGATAAACGTTGCCCTCTGGGGCTACCCAGTAACCACAAATGAGTACCATCCTGCACGAAACTCGACTGCACCCCAATGATACAGTCTAGCCTGGGCACTAATTCCCTGTCTGCCACAGCCTGAGCCTGCACCTCCCAACCCACACTCAACAGCTGGCCGAACCCTGAGCACATCAGACACACCATGGCCTTAGGTCTTCATCTCTTCCCAACCTCAGTTTTCAGGCTTCAGAACCTAAGACCTTAAATCCAATCACAGTCCAGGAGTGAAAGTGTGGCAGAAATTAGAACTCCTTCTTCCCCATGGCCAGAAAACTTGTGGTTGCCATATTGTGCAACGTTCAGTGTAGGAGAAACCAGCATGGTACATTAGGCCACGCCCTGACTTGAGGGGCTCCTTGGGCACAAAAACACATTGTGAAACTCAGTGTGAGACCTATCCTCAAGGAAAGCCTCTCAGTGTCTGGACCAAGAGCCCACATATGGGGCTTGCCATGTTCTTAGGTCCCAATGTTAACCAGAGGTCTGGTTGTCCAGTTGCCCCAACCCACGACTCTGCTCTGGAATCCCTCTTTTGGTGGTCCACCTGAGGTAAAAAAACAAAAACAAAAACAAAAACAAAAAAAATAAACAAAAAAACAGAAAGGCCTCCTCCCTTCCCACAGAATGACCTCAAACTCTTGGGATCAGGTCAAATCCCCAGAAAGGGAGCCTCATCGATGGCCCATGAGGACACCCCGACATTCCATGGCAATCGGTGACACATTTCCAGAAAAAAAAAAAAAAAAGCATGAGCAAGCATCTCACATCGCCCTTTGTTCATATCCCGAAGAGTTCTCCTCACGGTCTATAGATCGGGCCGGCCATACCTACATCCCCCAACCTAAGTGGAGTTTGTGTTTTCAGACTTTTGTCCAAATAGCCCTGGACCACACACGCTCCACACTTGGGTCCTTGGAGCCACACCTCAGGACTGTGCTTCCCTTTCAAGGGAATTCTTCCCATTCCATTGGCCACAACCTTGCAAATGAGGAAAAACCTCCAAAGTCACCGAGGCCATCCCAATAGTGTAGGCCGCCCAGGACAAACAGGGGTGATCTCAAACCAGCTGAGCAACTACCTCCACTCAGACAACAGATGTCCCCAGAGAAGAATATTGAACCGGACAGGCCCCTAGGCCCTAATCAGATCCATTGCTTTGGTTTCCAGGCATCTCTCCTCAGAGGCCTCGTTTCCAATACCAGCATATGGTGGTTTCCTGAGGCACCATTAAAAACAAATCTCGTCTCCCCATGGAAAACTTGCTCATTGGAGCTTTGTCATAACCTCTGGTTAGGAGAATCCTTCAGGGCCCTGGTGCCACTGCCCCATACCAAGGTCTCCATGGACTCAAACCAACGTTAAGACCATTCTCAGGAAAGTCCATTTCAACTCAGCCCCCTCTGTTACTACCCCAAGACAGCAGATCAAACGTTGCTTGTTGCTAGGAGACAATTGGAATGTGAGGCTGGCTACCCTGGCATCCATACTTAGAACCCTGTTCTGGAAAAATACCTTATAAGACGTCCTGGAGCCATCCAACAAATCTTAATTGTCCCACAGAAGGAATCCTTGTGGTTTGGAGCATCTCACAACTCCAATAGTGGGAAAACCCCCATGGCCTCATAATGCCCCCCCTTCCTGAAGGGGCCCACATGGACAGAAACTCAAACCTGAGCCAAAGTCTGAAGCTGGACCTGACTTCAGACGCATGAAATCTCAATTCAGCTCTGCAGAGTGTGCCTGCCATGTCCTTGCCCCGAAACCTAAGCCTAGCTTGTGTTCTCAGACTTCCGTCCTCACTCTCCTGGCCCACAAGCCCTCCAGTTTGGGAATTCCGAAGCCACAATGCAGCACTCTGCCTGCCCTCCAGAAGAAAAACTTTGCCCTATGCTGCTAATAAGAAACCCCAAATGATTTTCTAATGCATGCCACTCGATTGTAAAGCAATTATACAGCCCACCCTGTATTCTAATGCCCTGTCTGGCACAGCCTGAGACAAGACATCCCAAACGACACCCAGACAGCTGGCCCCAACCTGGACACATAGGACCCGCTATGGCTGTAGGTCGTCATCTCTTCCCAACCTCGGTTTTCAGGTTTCAGAACCTAGACCTTATCTCCAATCACTGCCCAGGGGTGAACGTGATGCAGAAATTAGAATTCCTCCTTCCCCATGGCCAGAAACCTTGTGGTTGACATGTTGTCCAACGTTCTATGTGGGAAAACCTACATTGTCCGAAAGGCCACGCCAGTGCTTGAGGGCCGCCTAGGGCACAGACATGCATTGTGACCTGCAGCGTGAGTCCCGTATTAAAGTAACGCCTCTCAGTGGCTGGACCAAGATCCTGCATATGGGGCTTGTCATATCCATAGGCCCCCAGCCTTAACCAGAGGGCGAGTATTCCAGTTGTCAGTACCCACTGCTATGCTCTAGAATCCCTCTACTGAGGGGACACATGAGGCAGAAAACCGGACACTTCCCTTCCCACAGAATGACCCCAAACACTTGGCGGCTGGAAAAACTACCAGAGAGGGAGACTTCTACGACCCATGAGGCAACTCCTACATTAAACGGACATTGTGGACAAAACATCCAGAGACAAAAGCCTGAGCGACTGCCTCCCTCTCACCCTTCTTTCATATCCAGAGGAGCTCCCCTCATGGGCTGTAAATCAGGCCTGCCGTAACCTCGGCCCCAAACCTGAGCTGAGTTAGGGTTTTTGGATGTCTGTCTGCACAGCCATGGCCCACACAGCCTCCAGGCTGGGGTCTCTGGAGCCACACCACAGAACTGTGCCTGCTCTCTCCTAAGAAACTGCCCATTCCATTGGCCACAACTCTACAAAATAGTAGAAACCTCAAGGTCCCCAAGGACATCCCACTACCGCAAGCCGCACTGGACAAATAGGGGCATTATGACACAAGCTGAGCAACTACTACCTCCATGCAGACACACAGACAGATATCCGCAGAGACAGAAGATTGAACCAGACAGGCCCCTAGGCCCTATTATGAACTCTTGCTTTGGTGTCAAGGTATCACTCCTCAGAGGCCTGGGTTCGAAGACCAGCATACGGGGCTTTCCTGAGGCACCAGACAGAAGACCTCTCATCTCCACATGGGAAGCTTCCTTGTTGGAGTTGTGTCAAGCCCTTCGGGTTGGAGAATCCTGCAGAGTCCCTTAGCTACTGCCACTTTCCAAGGTCTCCATGGCCACCAACCCACATTATGACTCATCCTCAGGAGAGTCCATTTAAACTCAGCCTTCTGGGTAGCTCACCCAAGAGCCCACAGATTGAGCGTGCCTTCTCTCGACCAGGCAATGGGAAGGTGAGTTGGCGTTTCTCGGCATCCATGCTTAGGCCCCTGCTCTCGAGTCTTTCTGTATGGGGCATCCTGGAACCATCCAATAGTACTCGACTGTCCTGAAGAAGGAAACTTTGAAGTTTGGAGCAGCTCACAACTCCCAGCGTAGGGAAACATCCCTGGCCTCATGACGTCCCCACCCCCTTCAGGAAGGGGCCGTCATGGACACAAACTCCAGCTTGAGGCAACATCTGATACTCGCCCTGACCTCACCTGCAGGAGATCTCGATTCAGCCTCTGCAGAGTGGGCCTGCCATGCTCTTGGCCCCAAAACTCGTGCTAGCTTGTGTTTTCAGACTTCCTTCCTCACAATCCTGGCCACACCCCTCCAGTTTGGCAATTCCGGAGACGCAATGCAGCACTCTGCCTGCCCTCCAGAAGAAAAATGTTGCCCTATAGGGCTAACCGGAAACGCCAAATGAGTAACAACCTGCATGCCACTCGACCATACCCCAATTATACAGTCTAGCCTGTGCACTAAAGCCCTGTCTGACACAGCCTGAGGGCAGACCTCCAGTCCAACACCCAGAAAGCTGGCCGTACACAGAGCATATCACACCCGCAATGGCTTTAGGCCATCATCTCTACCCAACCTCAGTTTTCACCTTCAGAACCTAGACCTTATCTCCACTCACTGCTCTGGAATGAATGTGATGCAAGAATCAGAACTTCTCCTTCGCCTTGGCAAGTAACCTAGTGGTTGGCATGTTGTCCAATGTTTATTGTAGGAGAAAGCAGCATGGACTATGAGGCCCCACCTAACCCTGAGGGCCACAATATGCAAAAACACACATTGTGACCCTCAGCGTGAGCCCTATCCTCATGTAAAGCCTCTTAGTGACTGGAACAACAGCCCACATATGGGGCTTGCCAAGCCTCTAGTCCCCCAATCTCAACCAGAGTTCGAGATGACTAGTCACCCCTACTCAGGGCTCTACTCTGGAATCCCATTTTGGTGGGACACCTGAGGTAAAAAAAAAAAAAAATACAGAAAGGACTCTTCCCATCCACAGAATGATCCCAACCCCTTGGGATCAGGCCATATCACCAGAGAAAGAATTGTCCATGGCCCTTGAGGACATCCCGACATTCCACGGCCACCGTTGACACAAAATCCAGAGACAAAAGCCTGAGCAATCGCCACATACTCGCCCTTTGTTCATAGCCCGGAAAATTCTCACGTTCTGTAGATCGAGCCTTCATACATACATCCCCAAACCTAAGCTGAGTTTGTGTTTTCAGACTTCTGTCCCCACAGGCCTGGCCCACACACCATCCAAGCTGGGGCCCCTGGAGCCACACCTCAGGACTGTGGCTTCCCTCTCCAGGGGAATTCTGCCATTTCCATTGTCCACAACCCAATAGATTAGGAGAATCCTCCGAACTCCCCGAGGCCATCCGAATAGTGTTGGCTGCCCAGGACACACTGGGATGATCTTTCACAACTTAGGAAACTACCTCCACTCAGACCCAGAGACAGATATCCCCATA